>NC_142930.1:47415505-47455505 GCF_046866305.1 Octopus bimaculoides | reverse complement strand
TGCTTTCACAGAATAAATGTTTTTATATCATAGTTCAACTGAAATTAAATTGGTATACATACTCCTAAAGTGAGTTTGACAAATATAATTTACATAAACATATATAACAAAAGTGAAGGAAGGGAACAAGGAAAAATAAAGAATCACATGTTGCTTTGAAATTTTTGTATAGAGAAAGATAATTAGTATATACATTTTTGAGTTTTGTAGTTAAAAGGGATTTTTTTTTTTTTTTTTTTTTTTTTTTTTATTGGTGGGGCAGGTATTATAGGAAAAAGATATATTTAACTGAGCTGGATCTGGTTTTGCTGATTTCAGCTTTTTTGCTGTTCTAAAAGCATGCATATACATACATACATACATACATACATACATACATACATACATACATACATACATAGTATGTATGCATGCATATAACTGATGTTATGGAAGCCTAATGTGCATGCACACTCTGCACCTTATTGGGTCCCCTATCCCAAGTCACTTCCATTTGACATCCATTTTTCATTCTTACCATTGTCACCTCCAGCAATCTATATTTGCCACCAATATCCAGTCTTTCCTTTACTTTGTCAATCTTTAACTCTTCCTCCACTCTCTTGTAGCTTTTAATCCCATCTCTTATCTCCCTACCACTCATCCTTCTTTCATTCTCCTATCTACTGTATCATTCTGCTGTTGTAAGTAAATTAAATCAGAACTTGTTACAAGTATCACCATTTATGTACTGCTGGATTCTGCTCCCTCTCCTCCAATCTACTCCTAGTCGACATCCATCCATCATTCTTATCCCCATCAATCCATTTATATTTACTATCAACTACACCCACTCTTGTTCACCATTTACTACATTCACCTCCTCTATATAGCTGACGACCTCTATCCATGTTTATATCATCTCACTCTCCTTCTATATTCTTGCAACCCTGTCTGTTCCTGCTGATTCTTCTAACTCCATGCCCTCTTCCATTCACCTTCTTGGGCATGTTACATTGAGAGCATGTTCTAGCACCTCTTTTTGTTGCACAACCCTAACCACTCCCACCCACCCATGGAAAATGTGAGGTACCCATAAATCTCCTCCACATGATCCATTAATCTCCCAGCACCTCACTTAAAGCACCTACTCTATCTCCTATTCTCCCTTTCAGTCAATATTTCTCTTCAGTCTTGCAAGTTACAAGATAACTGCACAAGTGCTGGCACCATAAAAAGCCACACTCAGTACACTCTTTAAAGCGGTTGTTTTTAGGAATGGCATTTAGCCATAAAAACTCTGCTAAAACTAAGACACTGGATCAAGACATAATCCTATGGATTGTTAGATCCTATCAAACCACCCAACCCATGCCAGTTGGAAAGCAGACATTAAAATTATAATACTGAATTGTCTCCACCAAAATTCACTTGGTATGCTGGCCTCACACCTTCCATTCTTTCAATCTTTCTTCTCCAAGACCCCTTTTCCCTTAGAAATTTTAAACCTTTCTCTCTTTTCTCTTGTATCACCATTGACCAACCAAAGAACTCCAAGTATAAATTAACCACACTCCCTCTACTTCTATACACATACCCTATCTGTGGGAGAAGTAAAAGAAGGCTACGAACTATGTGCATCTCCCTAGATATAATAAAGTTACATTTAACTGTTGTATTTTTAAAAATATATCTTTAATTATTTCTCATACAAAAACTAATATTGGAAAGTGAAGTTTATTGATTCTTCAGTAATAAGAAACTGTATGTCAAAGATGTCTTCCAACTTTTTACATCATTCCTCTCATCTCTCCTCATCCCAAATGTGATGCACTTTTTATACACTTTAAATACAATAACTTCCACTGAACAAAAATGATTTTTTTTTTTCATCAGTTTCGATTTTTTTAGCATCACTTTGCAATTTTCTTATTAATTTTTCTAACAATGTGTCATCTGATATTCTATTTTTTTCTCTAGCACTCCTGTCAAATGAAGTTTCAATAATACATTGGTCCATCTCCCTATCTCTTTATCTTCTCATTGTTCATTGACCTATTGCTTTCCTAACCAAGACCAGATTAATATTCTCAGAGATAGGTCTTGAAATTTATAATGTGTGTATGAGTGGATCAAGAAGTTTAAAAATGGCCAGACAAGCATGATGCAAAAGAGGTAGCAGGATGACGATAAGATTCAGCAAGCTTGAGAGATTGTAATGGTGAACTGGTTTACCATTACTAACTCTTGGATCATTGCTCTTTGTTCTTCTTTGGTGCACATTGCTAGTGGAACGGCCATGCTTACATTATAAAGCCAGAAAGAAAAATGGCATGATCAGAGTCAAACTTTGATCATGTGACCACAATAGTATCACATATAGGCACACATGCACAGAAGGCAATAAAGATTAAGATATGTTTTGGCAAAAGTGAATAATTTTTGACTTCCCCTTGTATATATATATATATACATATACACAACAGGATTCTTTCAGTTTCCATCTACAAAATCCTGAGGTTATAGTAGAAGACACTTGCCCAAGGTGCCATGCAATGGAACTGAACCCAAAACCATGTGATTGGGAAGCAAGCTTCTTAGCACACAGCCACTCTTGCATGTATGATGTTTATTTATGGAGATTTGACTGCACCTTTGTGCAGCTTAAACCACTACATAAATACTTTTTCATGTTGTCCCTATTTTAAACATAGCAGTGTGTTTTTTTAATTTATTGCATTGACCAGAAACTATATAGGCATTCTTTTCCAGAATCTCCTGCTTAAAAGATTTTATATAGTGATTCATGAGCTACAATTTTCCTGCAAATGTTCAGGTTGGGCACAGTCTCATCAGTCTTAGAAGGTTTGCTAATACCATGGGTAATGCCTCTCCTTCTCTGACTGATCTACTACAAGCATCTCTAGAGATAAAAATCTCTGGTTGTACATACTCACTTGATTTACTGTTTTGTCAGCTGATACAGGGCCAGTTGGAACTTTTCAATAATAACTGGCTCTTCAATAATTATGCTAATTTGTTTCAAATATAAATATTTCTTAAAAAATTATTTAAATGTGTATATGAATGTTTAATCAAATAATCCAGTAACAATTCTCTGTCAATCTCATGGATATCACATATGAAGAGACACCACCCAGAAAATGATGTTGAGAAGCAATCAGTTTAAAAAACAGTTTTCATGTATTATTTCAATTGCAACTGTTAAACATTCCACTTGTACAAATTCACCTATTATCATGTGTGATGTACAACACACACACACGCATTCATATATATGCATCATAAATATATATACATACACACACTCATACATAGTTGTACCATTCATTTGCCTTTAGCCTCTTTCTGAGAACAGGTTTGTTTTCTTTTTTTCTTTTTCTTTCTCACCATGGGATAGAAGTTAATTAATGTTCAGTTTTAACCACAAGAAGAAAAGTAAAATTTATTCAGAAATAAGTGTTCTATATGAGCAGTATATTTACTGGTTCATCAATTTTTTACATAATGGAATAAAGAAAATATTGTTTTCTTTTTCTCCATTTTCTCTTCTTTCACTCAAAAATATCATTAAGTATGTGACTCAAGATATTATATTCTTTGCATATGTAATATTTAATACTTCCTTTTAGCTCCATATCTATGGACAATCCTGTTTATGTTGCATCACTTCAGCCTGAAGTAATGGATTGTTAGCTAATCAATGAAGGAATTATATTACCCAACTAAATGTCTTCATTTTACACCAGAAAGATAGGAGGGAAGAAGGAAAAGAAAGAAAAAAAGATGCTACCTCAATGTTTTAGAAATTGATAAAAATAATTCTGAGTATATCCAATTCATTTTTTTTTTTTTCTTGCTGCAAAGTTAAAAGCAGAGAGTTCAGACTTGAGTTATGATATCATATGTAAGCTTTCTGTTTTCAGCCATATTTAGCATTCAGATTACTCTCTCAAATTTAATGCTTATTTATTCAGATTGTTTTGAATTAATTATACATTATCGTAGCTTCGAGTGAAGGCACATGACTTAGCGGTTAAGGTATTCGGTTGTGAATTCAGTTCCCAGTAACACGTTGTGTCTCTGAGCAAGATGCTTTATTTCACATTGCTCCAGTCTACTTGGCTGGCAAAAATGAGTTGTACCTGTATTTCAAAGGGCCAGCTTTGTCGCAATTTGTGTCACATCGAATCTTCCTGAGAACTACATTAAGAGTACACATGTCTGTGGTGTACTCAACCACTTGCATGTTAATTTCACAAACAGCCTGTTTGGTTTGATTGGATCAACTGGAACCCTTGTCATTGTAACTGACAGAGTGCCAATTTTATTGTAGCTTCAAGATTTCAATGCCGTGTTTGTTTATTTTTAGAATGACATTGCAGAGTAGGTGTGAGAGGCTACATCTGGCTGGCTTGAACATCAGTATTTGATTTCGATATGGTTGGTTTAAATGTTAAAAATTTAAGTTACATACAAGTGGCCTTTGTCATGTTACTACTAGGACCTTGTGACTGTGAAGCAAACTTCATAACACACAAACAAACAAACAAACAAACAAACAAGCATTGGAGTGCCTTAAATTTGAAGGAACTGGGAAATGATGTAAAGGATGAGCACATTGGCAGCAGCAGTCTAATCTGTTATTTCTGAGTGACTAACCCATGACAACAACCTACTCCATCATGTGTGATATCATATGCAATGAACTTATGTTAACTAAATAAACCATTGCCCAGCTTGCAGACATAGTGGTGACAGTTATATCCTGTCCAAGCACATGGCCCTAAGAATAAAGAAATGAATTAATGTTGCTTCTGCATCAACAATACCACATGACCTAAGTTGACCAATAGAGGCCTAACATCTAGAAGCTATCTTGAATTCACTTCAAATTCTATTACATTTCTCTAGATACCTGGTGAGATGGGTTTGTCCTACAAAATTTTAAGTCATGTGGAGCTTAATCAAGCTATTATTAAATAATATATGATATATGATATATCTCAATATATGTATTACATAGATAGTCCTTTTGTTACATACGTTCTGCTGTTTTCGTGTGTGTGTGTGTGCTTGGCATTGGTCAAACAATGTTTTGTTATGGTGAAAGATACTTGCTGCTATGTAGAATCAATCCTATAATTGCACATTTATAAGGAAACTTCTTAACCACAAAGTAATGCAAAGTATGTTACTGGTATTTTTTTTCATTAGCTCTTCTACACATGGAAGACAAAATTATACTAAAATTATTAAGACAACAAATTAGATTCATTTAGATAACTAGAATATGGCACTTTCTTTAGTGCATTCAAACCTCTGGAAATTCTGGTTAAGCTGGAGTATCAGCTTATGCACTAAGAAGAGACAGTGGTAATGGTGAAAGTGGTGGCAGTAGTGGTTACTGTTGGAAGCTGTTTTATACTGATCTTACCTGACTGGGAATAGATGATCTTCAACAATAGAACCCTTCATCTCTGTCTAACAGAGCAGAAAGTAGTACTCCTGCTTCATCATTGTTTAACCTCCGCTTTCCATGCTAGCATGGGTTGGACGATTTGACTGAAGACTGGCGAACCAGATGGCTGCACTAGGCTCCAATCTGATCTGGCAGAGTTTCTACAGCTGGATGCCCTTCCTAACACCAACCATTCCGAGAGTGTAGTGGGTGCTTTTACATGCCACCGGCACGAAGGCCAGTCAGGCAGTGCTGGCAACGGCCATGCACAAGTGGTGTTTTTTACTTGCCATCTGCACAGGAGCCAGTCCAGTGGCACTGGCAACAACCTCACTTGTATACTTTTTCACATGCCACTGGCACAGGTGCCAGTAAGGCGACACTGGTAATGATCACATTCGAATGGTGCTTTTTACATGCCTCCAGCACAGAAGCCAGTCAGCTGCTCTGGCAGCGATCATGCTCGGATGGTGCTCTTAGCGCTCCACTGGCACAGATGCCAGTCATTGAATTTGTGAATTTGATTTGACTTCACTTGCCTCAACAGGTCTTCTCAAGCAGAGGTTAGTGTCCAATGAAGGAAAGGTACGCATAAGTGGGCTGGTTACACCCCCTGGCATAGGCCATGGTTATGGTCTCACTTGGCTTGCCGGGTCTTCTCACGCACTGCATATTTCCAAAGGTCTCAGTCACTAGTCATTGCCTCGGTGAGGCCTAATGTTCGAAGGCCGTGCTTCACCACCTCATCCCAGGTCTTCCTGGGTTCTACCTCTTCCACAGACTCCCTCAACTGCTAGGGTGTGACACTTTTTCACACAGCTGTCCTCATCCATTCACACCACATGTCCATACCAGTGCAGTCCTCTCTCTTGCACTCTGATGCTTCTTAGGTCCAACTTTTCTCTCAAGGTACTTACACTCTGTCGAGTATGCACACTGACATTACACATCCATCGGAGTATACTGGCTTCATTCCTTGTGAGCTTACGAATGTCCTCAGCAGTCACGACCCATGTTTCACTGCCATGTAGCATGGCTGTTTGTACACATGCAACATACAGTCTACCTTCTACTCTGAGCGAGAGGCCCTTTGTCACCAGCAGAGGTAAGAGCTCTCTGAACTTTGCCCAGGCTATTCTTATTCTAGCAGCTACACTTTCAGTGCACCCTCCCCCGCTACTGAATTGGTCACCTAGGTAACGGAATCTATCAACTACTTATAGTCTTTCTCCCTGGAACGTGGCGGAAGTTGTTCCCTGCACATTTTCAGTGTTTATTGCTTCTGAGCATTTGCCACATACAAAAACTATCTTCCCAGTTAGCCTTCTTTGATATTGCTGCACCTCTTATGTGTCCATAGCTTACACTGCATACATCTTATAGAGTTTCTACCTATGTTTTTTCTACAGATCGAGCAGGGCCATCTACCTGAAGGGATTTGTGGTTTGTCTGCCTTCCTACTTATTAGGACTTTAGTTTTAGCTAGGTTGACACTAAGGCCCTTCGATTCTAATCCTTGTTTCCACACCTGAAACTTCTCCTCTAGTTGTGAGAGTGACTCAGCAATTAGAGCAAGGTCATCAGCATAGAGGAGCTCCCAGGGCATCCTGTCTTGAATTCCTCTATTATTGCCTGGAGGACTGATAAATAGGAGGGGGCTGAGGACTGAACCTTGGTGGACCCCTACCTCTACCCGGATTTCTTCACTGTACTCGTTGACAACCCTCACCTTACTGACAGCGTCCCTGTACATGGCTTGCACAGCTCTCATTAACCATTCATCTAACCCTAGTTTCCTCATTGACCACCAGATAAGGGATCGGGGGACCTTGTCAAAGGCTTTCTCCATGTCAACAAAAGCCAGGTACAGAGGTTTATCTCTGGCTAGGTATTTCTCCTGCAGCTGTCTTACCAGAAATATAGCATCAGTGGTGCTTTTCCCTGGCACGAACCTAAATTGCATCTCATGTAAACTGACTCTCTCCCTAATTAGTTGGGCTACGACCATCTCCGTGACCTTCATTACCTGATCCAACAACTTGATACCTCTGCAATTATTTGTATCTAAAGCATCACCTTTACCTTTGTAGAGTAAGTAAAAACAACTAGCAATGAAGGACCTGACTTCAGGACTTCAGTGTGTGAAATATAGGGAAGAGCGAGAGGAGGGGGATTTCCAGAAACTATAAATCAGCTGAATTAAGTATTTAAAAAAAAACATTGATGCTAGTATGCTGCAAGTAGAAGATAATTCAAAGATTTCAGAAACCAGATGAAGCAGACTGCACAATAGAATTTCAAATAATTGGCTGCCATTTAGGAAAAAAAAGTAACCAATCCAATAAATAGATTTCCTTAAATACTTTGTCATCAAATTCAACCATTAACCAAAGCTGATAAAGCAATTAAATGAGAATTGTGTAAAATCTATCAACACCAGGCTGCTGCCTCGTTGAATGTTGCTTCTCAATGTGAATTTCTGTTTGGTCTGAGTGACAGTAAAATGTGTAAGCATGGATATTCAATGTAAATATCTGGCACTTCATATGCCATAAACTGTCTTTTTTGTAATTATTGGAAAATCTGAATGATTGAGAAAGACTTGTACATCGCAAATTACTGAAGAACAAATGCAACTGCTCAAACTATTGTTCTTGAAATGTTATTTCTTTCATATTAACACCAAGAAATTATCACCATTCATAGCATTACACAAAGCCGTCCAGTTCATGTAATAACTGTAAAAGCAAACATACAAGAGGTAGCATATAAGGTCAGAGTTTTTTAAGAAGCAGGCAATTTTTTGGATACAGTCTATGCATATAACAGTATCACCATCCCAGATGTGGTAATGTGCTGCCCTGGGGTTCTCAGATAGGTTTTACAGAGGGTTAATAGTAATTGGGAGCTGTGGTATTTTCTAAACTTGAACAGGAAAGCCTTCTTTGTTATGCAGTCTTTGCTATATTCATTCACTCTTGAAAGCGTATTCCTGGCTGCACATTTATGGTCATGTTATATAGTTTAGATAAGAGATGTAACATCTGGCTATAAGGTAAAGAGAGCAATAAAACTGAATCGACCTCTGTTTGTGATATTGATTTCCATTTTTGTTATGGGTTACTAAAATGACCAGATCTGAATCTATTTGTGTGTGTGTGAATGCATTTAATAACAATGAAAATTAATTACCTGAGTTTTCATACATATTGAAAAGAATAATATTAGATTTAAATAATAAAAGATACATACAAACATGCTTGCATTTATATATATATTCTAGCATGCATACATACTGACAATCGCACACACACACACACACACACACACACACACACACACACACACACACACACACACACACACACACACACACACACACACACTAAATTACTTCCGTAAGGACTAATTAAACAAAAGAGCTTGTACTGATTCAGTGAGAGAAGTCCCTAAAACTTATTAATAATTACATCACTTAAAAATATACACTTGTCTCGTATGACATCACAAATTAATACATATCATAGATAAGATATATCCATTCCACCTCATAATTAATGATTTAATTAAAATCATGAGTTATCTAAGACTACTCATCACATTCCATGTCATCAACAATAAAGAATGACAAATTATAAATTGTTCCAAACCTCTATATTTTATATAAAAATTGCAGGATTAGCACTTATTAATAAATTCCATTAAGTAATTGCTGAAAACAAAAGTTCATATTGAATAAAATATATATCATCATATGTGTTTTGTGTGTGTGTGTGTGTGTGCAAACACATGATGGTTAGTGACAGGAAGGGCATCCAGCCATAAAGTGAACAATAAAATGATATCTCTTTTACTCTTTTACTTGTTTCAGTCATTTGACTGCGGCCATGCTGGAGCACCATCTTTTAGTCGAGCAAATCGACCCCAGGACTTATTCTTTGGAAGCCTGGTACTTATTCTATCGATCTCTTTTGCTGAACCGCTAAGTTACAGGGATGTAAACACACCAGCATCGGTTGTCAAGCGATGTTGGGGGACAAACACAGACACAAACATATACACACACATACATATGTATATAAACATATATACGATGGGCTTCTTTCAGTTCCCGTCTACCAAATCCACTCACAAGGCTTTGGTCGGCCCGAGGCTATAGTAGATGACACTTGCACAAGATGCCACGCAGTGGGACTGAATCCGGAACCATGTGGTTGGTAAGCAAGCTACTTACCACACAGCCACTCCTGCACCAATATACATATATATATTTATTTTAAATAGTGGACCTTGAAGTATATCACATTAAGCTATAAATAATAGTATGTACATTTTGGTCAAAAACCCCTTTGAGATAGAATATGTCAAAGACTGCTCATGAGACACAAATCCACATCTCTTATAGATGTGACAGGTGTTGTACCTTTAGTCCAAAGCGATCCTTTGAATTTCTTTATCGATATTAGAAACTTTATTTCATGCCAATGAGAATTGTATGCTGTTGACACCGTAAGCATTTTATAAACTTTTTCTAGAGAATAGTGGATCTTAAAGCACATCACATAAAGCTATAAATACTAGCATGTAAATATTGGGTTATATATATATATATATATATATATATATATATATATATATATATATATATATATATATATATATATATATAAGCAGATGTGTTGTGTGTGTAAAGAAGTTAGTGTTGGTAACAGGAAGAGCATCCAGCTGTAGAAAAATTTGCCTCAATAAACCCATGCAAGCATGCAAAGTGGCCATTAAAATGATGTTGATGATGTGTGTGTGTGTGTGTGTGTGTCTATATATATATATATATATATAAAAGCAGATGTACTATATGTACAATAAATCATTAAATATCGTTGAAGCACAGAATTCAAGTTAAATTAAAATCCTACAGCATCAGTACAGGTTAAGGCTATTACAAGTTGGAAGAGCCATGTATAATTTAAATAAATAACCAGGAAGCAGATTTAGTAACTCTTTCTTTCATTGCTTTAACTCACCATTTTCTATTATTAAAAGAACAATTGGCATTTTTGACGGCATGGGTATGCTATTGTATACATAAACTACAGCTGTATCCAGCTGCAAGATAGGAAGAATGGGATTGATAATAGACTGCTTGAGTTTAAATTACACCCCTTTTGAGTTTAAGCTAAAGATTTATGGAGCAAACAAAGTAGAAAGACAGAATCACTCATTGTCAACTCTTTAGCATTTTAAACTGGCCATATCTGACCCAAATATTCTGTTTTATGTTCAAACTATTCAGATCTTAGCTCTCTCACCTACCCTACAATGTCACTCTAAAAATGAACAATCAGGTCATCAAAATCTCAAGGCTACAAGATAATGTATGATTAATTCAAAACAACATGAATGATAAGTATTATATAAGTGAATGATAAGTATTTGACAGAGTAATCTGAATGTTACATTGTTAAACAAGTGATGATGCATAGAGTGCTTTTTATGTAGCACCAGCACTGACTGGGTTGCCAAATATCTTGCAAGACAAAAATCCTTCAGCTGGGAAGGAATAGTAGTATTGAGGGGATGAGGTGGCTTTGTGCCAGTTGATGAGAGATTAAAAATATAGAGGGTAGGGATAAGTGTCTTGCTGTAGAGTAGATACATGGATATCCCAGTTGGAAAAGAAAGGAGGGTGAGTTAGATAGTAGGATGAAGAGAACAGGTGAGTCAAAGAGCAAAATAAAGAGAAAGCAACAGCGAGAGATGATGGTGAGGATGTACCAAAACATGCCATCAGGGGACATTGGGGGTGATGAGAATAGATGATACAGAGGTCTGGATTAGGTGAGTGGGCAGGATAGGGGTGACTATGGCAAATGACAAAGTGAAATATAGCTTAATTTAGTTCTCTGTTGCCTCCATGCGTGTTTATGCACACACATATATATACACATGTGTATATATATATACACACATATACATACATACATACATACATACATATATATGTATGTATATATATATATATATATATATATATATATATATATATATATGCATGCACACACACACACACGTTCAGATGTTATAATTCTTCATAGAAGAGCTCTCAAGAGACACCTGGCCCCTATTGTAAGAAGACAAACACTAAATATGTTTATTTTCTTTGTAACACAATTCATTCATTTTCTAAAATACTATGATCACCTGGTTGAAATATATCTCCCACCTTCTTTCACTTGTATATATATATATTACAACTAGGTACCCTTCCTAATACCAACCAATTCACAGTTTATCCAATATCAGAGAGGTTATTATGATAGTTTGTGATCTCAGTGCATTTTGTTGAGTGCAGCTGCAGTAGTATCTCCATTAATGCAGTAATATTAAATGCTTGCTTTTGGAGTGTTTTAAGTTAGCTGAGTATTCTGCATAAAGCATTCATTTAATACAATCAAGCATATTTGACCATACTTTGATATAGTACTGTATAACCATTGGCTCTTCCTTTCTTGTCCAGCTTACCTCCTTATTTGTACCTTTTACATAATAAATAATTTGAATATATAATTTCAGATTTAAAGAAATTTTAATGATTATAAGGGTGTCTATTTACTCCTGTCATGTCTGTATATATATATATATATATATATACAAACAACGATGATACACACACACACACACACACACACACACACACACACACACACACACACACATTAGCCTATCGCATTGATGGGACATTCATACTCAGAGTTTTAGGTATTATGTTGCTCACTTATTTTACTGAAATCTGTTTGCCAAATTGCTAAGTTACAGGCATAAAGGTACTCACTTTAGATAACAATATTTTTAGACCGGTGTTCGCACATACAAGCATATGCATAAAGACAGACACACTTATAGACATATACATAAACACAGACACACATTTACAAATATACGTGCGTGTTTGTACATGTGCGCACGTGTGTGTGTGTGTGTGCACTAACAAATGTATGGAAGCAGTTTTTCTTCTTTTAGACATCTATTAACAACATGGCTGTAATTTATTTTATTTATCAAGTCTTTTGCATATTTTTGCATGTATTCCTTGATGTTTGTTTTAGCGCAGTAGACTTCCTAAATCTAATATCATCGTCATTTCTCGGCCTTTGTAATCTCATCTTCAGAATGAGATAATGATGGTGTGTGCTACTGTTGCTTTAAATTTGAATTGTGACTAATTAGATTTTTACAACACTAGTCAGCTGTTTATTTTGGTTTGTGACTTGTGTATATTTGTCACTGCTTATTTTAGAGACAATTTTTGCTATGAGTAGTCCTTCTATTATTCTTACTCCATGTTCTAGTTTTGGCTTGATTTCCATGGCTGGATACCATGTTTAATACCAATCTCTTTACAGAGCATACTGGATGTGTTTTATGATACCAGGTTATCATGTCCCCAGCAAACTAAATAGTCCTTTCTGCCCTATACTGTCTACTCTGCCAACTACTTAACAGAGTGTTATGACTGCATTTTTTAATCATGGTACCAAAATTATGTATTCACTAGGAGTCATTATAACACATTACAATGTAAAATACAAGATAAAACCAGATAGAAAAGTAGTTAATAATACTTTATTAAAAAAAAAATCTAGATTAGCTGTGAAAGCTTTATTAATTGCAGCATGCAAAACAATAAACCAACACACACATATATATAATATGTATGTATGTACACATCATCATCATCATCTTCATCATCGTTTAACGTCCGCTTTCCATGCTAGCATGGGCTGGACGACTTGACTGAGGACTGGTGAAACCGGATGGCAACACCAGGCTCCAATCTAAATTTGGCAGAGTTTCTACAGCTGGATGCCCTTCCTAATGCCAACCACTCAGAGAGTGTAGTGCATATACATATTGAATATATGACTATTTTCAAATCTGATGTTTTTTTAATGGAGTTTTTTTTTTCATATTTCCTTATTAGTCCATTATGTAACTATAATGTTTCTAAGTCTATTAGCATTTCAAAACCACCTCTGTGTTGCCATCAGGATGAAGTAGTGAGGTGATATTATTACTACATTTTTGTTTTAAGCAACAAGAGATAATAGGGAATGATAATTATAATTGAGAGACATTTTTACTAGATACAAAATTGTTTAGCTGTTTAGCTCTAGATTACTTTCATACTTTATTCCATTGCTACTGAATTTTAAATCCATCATCATCATTTCTTGACCTTTGTAATCTCATCTTCAGGATGAGGTGAGGATGGTGTGCTGCTTTATAGTAGCAGAGTCACTTTAAATGGTAAAGGTATTACCATAGGTATTTCAATTTTGACTAATTAGATTTGTACATCATCAGTCATGGTTTGCATTTTGCTATTCATAAAGCTTTCAGAGCTAATCTAGTTTTACTATATAACTCTAGAATTATCTAGTATGGTGGTGTTATCAACTAATGTTTTTATGTATAATTTTGTTTTATGTACTGTATTGTAATGGCTTTTATTGTAAATGCATGGTCAACCAAAGTGAAAGTGTTATACTTGGGTGCACCATGTTACAGTTTGAGTCTCAAATGTTACAATTTAGATATTTATATTAAAATTTGTTGTCTGAGGTATGTGCTGTGACTTAAAAGTTTGTGGTTTCATGTAGATGAGAAAGATCTTTTGTTTTTAATTTTTATAGTGCTTTAAAAAGTATTCTATTATCTTTGGGTTAAGTTTAATTCATGTTTATGAGTCTGAAAGGATATTATTCATCCATAATAACTGGGGTACTTTTGGTTCATTTTATATGCACTGTGTTTTTTAGTGTTGTATCTGTGATGGGAAGAGGTGGGTCTATTTTTCTATTTTTAATCTACTGCTGTATTTGAGTATTTCGTATTACTAGTGATTGCTTAATTCTTGTTGATTTTTCTAAGTTAAAATGGATTCAGTAGGGTTAAAAATTTAAAGCTCATCTCAGAAGGAAGTATGAAAAATCAGTAATAAAATGGATAAAAGTTATGAAACTTGAATGGTAGTGTCTTCACTGTAACATTTGAAACAAAAGTTGCTCCCTATACATTTTAACGTGTGTGTGTGTGTGTGTGGTGTTAAAAAGGGCATCTAGCCGTAAAAGCCATACCAAAACAAACACTGAAGCCTGGTGCAGTCTTCTGCCTAACCAGTTCCTGTCAAACCATCCAACCCATGCCAGCATGGAAAGCAGACGTTAAATGATGATGATAATTATATATCTATATATATATCATCATCATCATCATCATCATCATCATCTGCATCATTTAACGTCTGTTCTCCATGGGTAAAGCGTTGTGACTAGGACTGATAAGCTGGAGAGCTGCTCCAGATTCCAGTCTGCTTTGGCTTGGTTTCTATGGCTGGCTGCCCTTCCAAATGCCTGCCATTCCACAAAGTGCACTGGGTGCCTTTTACGTGTCACTGGTACAGGTGCTTTTTACGTGTCATGGGCATGGGTGTCATATATATATTGTATATCGACAAATACACACACACACACACACACATGATACTGACAGATATGCTACAGTGACATCCGCAACTGTACAAATGAAGCAATGAATGATATATTGCTAACTCTATTATCATGTTTATTATTAAAACAAACATAATCAGTTGAATACAAGTTGGCTTAGTATGTGTGTTGGGGGTTGGAGGGGAGGCAGGAGTCAGTGCAATTTATTATCATGATGCTATGAAGTCTATAAAAGATATATAATATTAGAAAATAATTAAATATATGTACAGCAACAACACAATGTCGTGTGTGTGTGTGTGTGTGTGCACATGCATGTGTATATATCCATTAGATACCATATCACATTAGTTTTCTATTTCACTCCCAGAATTTATAATAGAGCTACTTTTTTTTTAATTATGTGCATGCCATTATAATTAAGCAGCTTCCTTTACCCCCTATTTCTCTTTCTCTCTCTCTCTCTCTCTCTCTCTCTCCTCTCTTTCTCTTTATTTGATATACACAGTACTTCTACTACATTTCCTTTTGTTATTAACTGCATGTTGTTTTATACTGGTGTTCCTACAACCACCACCATCACTATTACTACTTACTAGCACTACTAACTCTATATCATTGCTATACTACTTCCAGCATGATCGCAGACACCGTCGTCATTTCTGTCACTACCACTACCACTGTTACTAACAGCAACAATTTAGTCTACTACTGTGTCGTGAAATGCCTGCCTCTGTTCGTCTGTGACAGTTGCAGTACTACTAACACTAACTTATGCTAACCTAATATGGTAAATATCTGTGAAAGGCAACATTAACTAATGGTTAAGCTAACGTTAGAGTCAACCTCTCTGAGTTGAGATCCCTGGATCAAGAGGACCTGTCGCACCAATTACCCAATTATTTTTCACTTGATCAATGTTTCTCACCAACCACCTCTTTTTTTTTTATAAGTATTTTTGTACCTCTTTCCCCTGCTCAGTTTTTGGAATGAGCTAAGAATACTAATAATCATTTGTTCATATATATATATATATATATATATATATATATATATATGTATATATACACACACACACACATATATATGTATGTACATATTGAGAGTGTGTGTGTGTGTATTGAGTGTTGAAACAATTCAGTTGGTAGAATATGAATTAAGAATAAAGACTACATAAAGTGAGTGTTGTATAGTTTTTGAACCAACAGCTGTTAACTATCTTGTTTTCATTATACATTCAATATACAATAATAATGCATTATATGTGCACAATTTGCACAATTTCATTTTAATAATAAAGTTAACTGAAAGTGATAATTATAATAATAATTTGAGAGATAAAAAGAAAAACATATTTGCATTCCATATTAAATCTTGAATTTATTAATAATAAATTCCAATTATATTAGTTAGATATTAGCTCAATTAAAATTAATGTGCTGGGAGTTTCTGCATAAAATATATGAAATGCAACAAGAATCAGAAAATTATTAAGCCTTGATGTATATAACTGTTCAATTTAATGAATACTTTCTGTAATTTTCAAGTAGAGTATAGTCATGTTTGCTGATTATATTTTTATTTGCAGTTGTTCTTTGATTATTGTATTACTATTTATGGCATTGATTTTCTCTCCTTTCTTAGCTTAATCTTAATTGTATTCATAGCTTATCTACACCCCAGAAGAAAATTACCAAATGAGGAAATTAAACAAAGCTGAAACTTTATTCAGTTCCCTAGTGAATTAAAATATTAAAATGTTGTTCTTCCAAGCTATGTTAGTTCTGTTGACATCAAGTTTATCAGACAGTATTGTTCCTTCTCAATCTGTTGAAGTGTAGTGGCTGTGAGGTTAATATGCTAGGCTAGTCTACAGACTAAATAATCATGAGTTCAAATCTCACTACAATCCTTGTGATTATGTCTCTGAAGAAGGCATTAAACTGTACTGACTTCAGTCTGCATGGCTTGGAACAATTGTCATTCTTAATCCATAGTTAACAATAACAAAGACATCCAACAATATATAAATGTTTGTAAAACCATCCAATTCATGCTGAATTGCAACAAAGTGACATAAAAGACAGAAAAAATATTAAGTTATTAAAAATTAATGAAAGGAGGCATAGTTAGAATAATAGTCTAAATTTATCTGAAACAGCTCTGGATACTTCTTATAGTTTTGAAATACTAACCCTATTGTTGTTGTTATTATTATTATTATTATTATTATTATTATCATTATCATCATCATCGTCGTCGTCGTCATCATCATCATCATTATCATCACTGTTGTTGTTGTTGTCAGACAGACATTTGTTTTCTAGAGATCAGTTCAAGTGAGTGGTTTCAGCTGTTGAGAGGAGAAGTAGGTGATGTAAAACCTAAGCAGTATGTTATCAGACTACACTGGTGACTTGCAAGTGTAATACTGTCTCACCTCAGAGAGGTACTCACTAAAATAGGTTCTACCTGAGACACCTATTGTACTAATTTGTTATTTTCTGCCCTTACAGCATGACTCGAGGAAAGCTGAAAACTTTGACAAGATGTTCACCTCTAAGGATGTCAAAATGACCCCAACAGACAGTCTAATCATCATGAATATTGATGATAGTGCATTCAGGAACTTCTCTTTTGTCAATCCCTTTTTCAGTCAAATACAATCAGACTCTTGAGCGGTAGTATGTATACTTTTGCTTTTTTTCATTTCCTTCCCTTCCACAAGAATGCTGCTTGTAACTGTGATGACCATATTTTGTAAAGACTGGTTCCACTTAACAACCAGCCTCATCATAAATGCCTACCAACTCATAATTAAGACTGCTAGGATTTGAATGCTTTCTGAAGTGTCATCATTTGATTAGACAAAAATTCAGTTAACACAATATGCAGTAAATTAACAAGACCTATTAACAATCTATGTTCGCTTCATTATTTATTAGTAGGCTTCCATTAACATCAGCCTTATCCTAACTATTCCAGAAGTGCCTATAAAGGTTTTGGATATTGGCTTTTCTCGCCAAGCTAAAACGTAACAACAAAAGTCTCTCACTCTGTCCAATCAAGGAATCATATTTCGTTCAATACAATTTGTAAATCAGTTTCAGTTCTTTTCTCAAATATTCCTATTCCTCCTTTTTATTAAAATAATGAATTTAAGTTTAATGTGCACCCTTATTAAAATCATGAAGACAAGTTAAGATATCATCTATTTCATTATAACTTGTCCATTGGTTAAGGGTTGTTATGGTAGTGCTACTGCAGATCTTGATGATAAAGGAGGAGATAGAGACCCATAATGTCATCTCCTGTTCACACTTCTGATGGAAAATCTTAATGGCATAGCTCATCAGTACTCATGATTGTGTGATAATGATGGTGGTGGGGAGCCATTTCCTTTCTGGGGTCATGGTTGACCGACATCTGGCGACAATTGATTACAATTCACTGACAACACCTGAGCTCTCTCAGGATACACCTGCTGACAGATGACACTCTTGTTAAAAGAGGGATATGTCAATACTGTAGGGATGCAGGAGATGAAGAAGCTGAGTTTAATGTTGCAAATTTCATTGGTGTTGTTCTTAAATCACTTTAGTTCACACACTATAATTAATTTAATAGTTTCCATATTGTGGCTGACAAGGTATTTAACTCCAGGCTTCACACACTGTGCTTAATGCATTGTAGTTAACACATACTCTTTCACATATTGATTCCTGGAGCAATTATATTTTATCTTTTCTCTTATTAATTATTTATATCCATTATATTGTAAGGTGATGTTGCTTTATTTAATCTTCGTTTCCTAATTATTTGTTATCAATCAGAAGGAGAAGGCTGAAGTGATAAAGTATTTGATTTTTCTGTTCATGAGTTATTAGTTCAGATCCATCACTGACATTTCATTTTGTTCTGCTGGAACATTTATTCTTTGTTAACTCGGTCTATCTAACTGTCAACAACAAGTATCAGATTCAATATGATTCAGCTACAGACAAAAGTCTCTCGATTGGTTCACCTAGCTAATTGTTAGCAAAGAGTTAATACCAGATTAGTCTGGTCCAGTCCTTGTCTGCCTCGCAACTTGATCCAGAATCCATATTTTTGTTTATGCATCTGATATGTTTAATTGTCTATTCCACATGAAATTTATCATGTAGGAACAACCACCACTACATGAGTATCTTTCTCACATGTGAGTGATTCTCACCATTATCCATTTAGACCTTATACAGATTCTCTCCTTCCATGTGTTTTCCTTCTTTACAGGTTAGCCATAAAATTATTTTCTCCCAACAATACACAAACATCTAAGTCTATAAACCCCATTTCTACTCATGTTAGCATGGAATGAATTGATGCAAAATAGTTCTGAAGCCTCATATAGGCTGGGTGTTTAAATATGTTGGCCTGTTGCTTTAGATAGCTTTCCTTCAATTGTCAGTTTTGATTTTTCCCTAGTCTGTCTCTGCCAGTCCTCACAGTTGTGTGATTGCCGCTCACTGAAATCTTTAATTGCATATCAATCATATGAACCCAGTTTTTCCATGCAAATATAAACCTTTCCACTTGCAGAACCAGATAATGTTAACTAGACTATGCCCAGAACTTTAACACATTGCTAAGTATTGGACCAATTGCTTTCAAAGATCTTCTCGAATAGAACTGTTCAAAGTTACTTAATAACAGTAGGAGCAACAACAATAACCACAATATCAAAAGCAGTCAAAGCAAGAACACTGGCAAACATAACCACAAGCATTACCATAATGAACAAAGTCAAAAGACAAAATCATTAAATGCAACATTTGATTGAAACTGAACTATTTTTATTCTTGAAAAGGTATCTGTAACACATGGATTGTAGATTTTATTCCCAAATACAACAACAGAATAGAAATACATAACAACTAGGAACTAATTAAATGTTAATCAGATTGCAGTAATTAATTCATTCACCTAATTGTTATTTAGAAATGAATGTTCTCAACTCTTGTATTGATACTCCATACTCATACATACACGCCAACATCTCTCTCTCTCTCTCTCTCTCTCTATATATATATATATATATATATATATATATATATAGAGAGAGAGAGAGAGAGGGGTGGGGACCAGCTATCCGAATTGACAGTACCTTGGTAGATAAAGCAATTAAGGGTATGAAGATAGGAAAAGCCCCCTGCCCATCAGGAATCACCGCAGAGATGCTCGAAATATCTGGCAGTGTCGGCTATAGCTTAGTCACCCATATAGTCAACCAGGTGATACATGAAGGAGTCATACCCAATGACTGGTGTAGCAGCATCATAGTCAACTGCTACAAAGGTAAAGGTGACGCATTAGACACAAATAATTACAGAGGTATTAAGTTGTTGAATCAGGTAATGAAATCCACAGAGAGGGTTGTAGCCCAACTAATTAGGGAGAGAGTCAGTTTACATGAGATGCAGTTTGGGTTTGTGCCAGGGAAAAGTGCCACTGATGCTATATTTCTGATAAGACAGCTGCAGGAGAAATACCCAGCCAAAGATAAACCCCCTGTACCTGGCTTTCATTGACATGGAGAAAGCCTTTGACAGAGTCCCTCGATCCCTTATCTGGTGGTCAGTGAGGAAACTAGTGAGAGCTGTGCAAGCCATGTACAGGGACGCTGTCAGTAAGGTGAGGGTTGGCATTGAGTATAGTGAAGAATTTCGGGGAGGGAATCCACCAAGGATCAGTCCTCAGCCCCCTCTTATTCATCATAGTCTTCCAGGCAATAACAGAGGAATTCAAGACAGGATGCCCCTGGGAGCTCCTCTATGTTAATGACCTTAGTCTAATTGCTGAGTCACTATCAGAATTAGAGGAGAGATTTTAGGTATGGAAGCAAGGATTAGAATTGAAGGGCCTTAGAGTCAACCTAGCTAAAACTAAAGTCCTAATAAGTAGGAAGGCAGACAAACCACAAATCCCTTCAAGTAGATGGCCCTGCTCGATCTGTAGAAAAGGCGTAGGTAGAAACTCTATAAGATGTACCCAGTGCAAGCTCTGGACACATAAGAAGTGCAACAATATCAAAGGAAGGCTAACTGGGAAAATAGTTTTTGTATGTGGCAAATGCTCAGGAACAATAAACACTGGAAATATGCAAAGAACAACTTCTGTCACATTCCAGGTAGAAAAACTACAAGTATTTGATAGCTTCCATTATCTAGCTGACCAACTCAGTAACGGGGGTGGGTGCTCTGAGAGTGTAGCTGCTAGAATAAGAATAGCCTGGGCAAAGTTCAGAGAGCTCTTACCTCTGCTGGTGACAAAGGGCCTCTCGCTCAGAGTAAAAGGCAGACTGTATGATGCATGTGTACAAACAGCCATGCTACATGGCAGTGAAGCATGGGCCATGACTGCTGAGGACATGCGTAAGCTTGCAAGGAATGAAGCCAGTATGCCCGCTGGTTGTATAATGTCAGTGTGCATACACGACAGAGTGTAAGCACCCTGATAGAAAAGTTGGACCTAAGAAGCATCAGATGTGGTGTGGAAGAGGGACGACAACACTGGTATGGACATGTGTTGCGAATGGATGAGGACAGCTGTGTGAAAAAGTGTTACACCCTAGCAATTGAGGGAACCTATGGAAGAGGTAGACCCAGGAAGACCTCGGATGAGGTGGTGAAGCACAACCTTTGAACATTGGGCCTCACCGAGGCAATGACTAGTGACAAAGACCTTTGGAGATACGCTGTGTTTGAGAAGACCCAGCAAGCTAAGTGAGACCATAACCCATGGCCTATGCCAGTGGTGTATAACCACTTATGAGTACCCTTCATTCATTGGACAATAAACTTTGCTTGTGAGGACCTGTTGAGGCAAGTGAAATCAAAATCGCTGATGTAGCCAATGACAGTACCACCTGATTGGTGCCAGTGGAACGTTAAAAACACCATCCAAGTATGATCATTGCCAGGGCCACTGACTGGCTCCCGTGCCGGTGTCACGTAAAAAGCACCAGTCAAGCATGATCATTGCCAGCATCTCCATACTGGCTCCTGTGCCAGTGGCACGTGAAAAACAACATTCAAGCACGGTCGTTGCCAGTGCCGTCAGGCATTTAAATACATCAATGAAAAGCATTATCACTATGTAGATAAACTCTGAGGTTAAAACACAGGGCTCTTTTTTGTATATAAAACTGTGAATAGCTTGTATAATTTCAAATAGTTATTTCTTGTGCAGTTTCAACTAGTTATTGTCTTCTCCTTTAGAGTATCTACTCATGTTCAAAGTGACTCACAGATTACTTTGGAAAAATTCAGTGAGTTAGAAGTATCAATTTTGCTCATTTACACATTAGTACATTTCCTAACAAAGTTGTTTAATAGCTAAAGTACTGAGACAGTGGTGTGTGGTTAAAGTTTGAATAAGTTTACATACCTGTGTTTAAGAAGCGTACATTCAATAAGTTTACATACCTATGTTTAAGTCTGTGTACATATGGCAGACCAATTTAAGTTTTATACTATAAATGCTATTTTCTCCATGTTCAATCAGTAAAATATGTCACCAACCTCTTTTGAAGCAGTAAAAATTCCTGAGACTAGTTCAGACCAATCTTTTTCTAGTTGCACAAAGAAAATCAACAGAGTGTATAGTTCATAGAGTGTCGTTGATGCTATGTTGATGGATACCATTAACCCTCAGTAGCTGATGCCATCTTAGTCTTAGGTTTAAGATTCAGGCTGACTCTCTCCTAAATTGAAATGCCATCTATCAAAAGATTTAGTCTCAGCTATGTTGACTTGAGTAACAAGAAATGAAGTATTTTGCTCAAAAAACACAACATACCACTTGAGACTTACAACTTCATGATCATGAATCCAACACCCTAGCCACTAGATGAAACACCTTCTCATAATGCTATCTTACTATAAATAAGTACTGTTATTGGGTGTTTTCTTCTGTAAGTAGAACCAGAACTTAATAACTCACTATTGTTTAATACATTTACAGTGCTGACCTTCAGTTGTGCCCCTCCTGCAAACCAGCCTCTTAAAAGTCAATTCCATTTTTTTTTTACCTCTCTTCATTTCATGAGTTACTATGCTGTTGTATCTTGTCTCCAGTAACAGATTTTCCTGACGAATCATATACAGTTGCACACTTTCTGTATATATATATATATATATATATATATATATGAATCACGATGTATCAGTTATGATCTCTAGGTATGAAGAAAGAAAAATTACATAATATGCTAAAATATTTCAATGTCAATACACTACAAATTTACTACTCTTGTATACATTCTAGCTGACTCTGAAATACAAATATATCTTTACAAGCTTTGCTACATTTTATAGTTATTTTTGTGGCAATGTTTAAATAGGATACAACAACATTATGTTTAGAGGCTTCTTTACAGTTTATGGTTATATCACAGTCATGGCAGCTTCTAACTTATCCTCTCCACCAATTTTTGTTTATTAAACATTTTATTCTTGCATGCTCTTACTCTTTTTTTTTCTTTTTCTTTTATTTAAACTATGTATTTTGATTTATCCATTTTTTTCACCCTATTTTACACTTTATTTGCATTTCTTTCTGAAATTCAAATTGTTGCTTTTATTTTCTTTCTTTCTTCATTTTAATTTCTGGGGGGGGGGGGTTCTCTTTTATTTCTCTCTCGTTTCACTACTTCTCATACTTCCCATTCTACTCACCTTGTTTCCAAATTTCCTCACTTTTTTCAGTTTTTCCCCACAAAATTATTTACATCCACCCACTTTTAATTTTCTCAACCTGAATGCATTACACCAAACATGAGTGTCTTCACCAATTTCAACCACTTAATCTTTTCTCATCTTGCAACTCATCTTTAGAAGAAATTCTTAATAGCTCTCTTACGAATGATAGTGATTTAGTTTCAGTTGGTTTGGATATATTAATTATTAGTGATAGAAGTATTAGTACCAAAAGGCAATCTTTATATCCAACTTAATGTGGATGTCATGTTTGAAGGCCAAATAATGTGTTATTAGCCTTGAAAGAATCTCATGTAGGCGCTTAGAGCATAAAAACACACATACCTAGATCGTAGCAGATGAGAATCATTTATTACGGATGGCCATCTGCTATGATTTATGTCAGTGCTTTTATATACCATGCACCTATATGAGAGGGTCTCTCAAAAGCTAATGATGCTGTTTTTGGCATTCTAACAAGACATCCACGTTAATGTACAGGTATATGAACAGACAGGTAGATAGACATCATTAAAGCAAACATATGGTTGTAATGTTACAATGGAATATCCAACTAATATATATACTAGTATAAATAGATACTAGTATTCTTCTGTATGCTGAGGAAGTACTTTTTTATAATACTAATATTGATATTAATGAACTTATTGTATACACTGTTCAGGTACACTACAACTCACTGAAAAAGAGTAAAAGAGATGACTGAAAGCGGCAATAAGTCAAGTGAAGAAAGACAGTAGTGATAGTCATAAGTGTTTCAGTAGTTCACAGTGCTAATCCAGAGATTTAAAATGCAATGTTTAATGCTCACTGTGTACTTTCTAAAGAATTTTACCCTGTTTCAAGACATAAGAATTGGAAGCAAAACCTTTTCAGAATGCCCTTAGCATTTGTAATATACTGAGTATAGGGTAAGGTAGCTATTAAAAACACAGGTTAACACATGTTCTAGAAAAATCTAATTTTGAAGAGGTAAGGTGATATAAGTTTAGGGTGAACTATTCAGGTTATAAGGACAATGTAGCTAATACAATAAAACGACAAAAAAAGCCATGCTTCAGAATAAAAATTATCATGTTTAGGGAGATTTAGTAATTAATTGAATGACTTTTCTGTGGACTTGGCTTGATATTTTGATAACCAATTGACAGTGACCATCCGCCATAAGAAACACTATGTGTTATAAGAAACAGTTAGGAAATATTTAATATCTGTTTCTAGTTAGTTTCCTCTATTTGTGCATGTGCTCTGAAGCCATGTACTTATGCAATAATTCTATTTTAACATCATATATAAGTTACTTTGTACCAAGTGGATTGTTCTATCCTCTGACCTAGTTCTCCATAACAACTAAAAGAGCTGACAAACTCTTCTCTTTTATCACTTGACATTCATTTACAGATCTATGTATGGCTACCTAGGCAGAACTCTATAGTGATACTTTCTTTTTTTATCCCTTATTTATCTCTAATCTTTTCTACTCTAGGCACAAGGCCTGAAATTTTGGGAGAGGGGTCCAGTCAATTAGATCGACCCTGGTACACAGCTGGTACTTAATTTATCAACCCCGAAAGGATGAAAGGCAAAGTCAACCTCGGTGGAATTTGAACTAAGAATGTAAAGACAGACGAAATATCGCTAAGTATTTTGCCTGATATGCTAACGTTTCTGCCAGCTCACCGCCTTACAAAAGAAATGTCATATATTTAAATACTTTCAGTTTAATATTAACAACTGGAAATTAATTCATCTTGATATCACAGTGTGAAAATCTCAGGTCAATGACATGGTTCATTTGATCATATAAAGAAGCTCAATAAGAACCAACATATTTTCTTGCATTAGCCATAAGTAGAATTGACCTGAACACTACACTACAATGAAACACTCAACAGCTTCACCATGCTGAAACAGAATTTCACATCAATGGTGAAACAGAATTTACCATCACAACTGTGATCTGAATGCTGTACCAATATGATTTGATACATTGACCTTTCAAGTGATCGCCTAGTATCTACTTTACTCACTTAGTTCAGAAAATATGAAATAAATAGTAATAGTGTAGAAGTGTTTATCTAATTAAATACACCTCATTTCATGAAGAAAGGTGAATCAGTTGATTGTGAATGAAAGGAGGCTCTCACTCTAAGTGATTAGTTCATTAGACCTAATTAGATAGACATTTAAGCTACTCAATTATAGGCAGTGATAATATCAAAATTAATCATAATTAATCAAATTTTTGCCATAAGTGTTTTGTGACAGAAATCTTATGTATGATGTAACCCAGAAGTTTATCAATTGTTACTATGTGGAGAACATGAGGCAACTACCATATGGTGTGGAGAGCCATAGATAGAACTACCATATAACTTATTGACTATAATACAACTGCCATATAGTGTGGTGATTATCACTGAACTATCATATTGTTTGATGACTAAGATAAAAATACCATAGTGCATCATGGTCATGATCATAGTGCGGAGATTATGACAGAATTACCATGGATCAATGAGGACTATGATAGAATTGTCATAGTGTGAAGGCTATAATAAAACTACTCTATTGTGTGAAGACCATAATAGATCTAACATATATGTATAGTGTAGTGACTATTATAGAACTATCACAGAGTATATAGTGACCCTGATAGAATGACCATAGCATGGTTAGCATATTATAAGGGATATTTCACATACAGGAGGACCCAGTAGTTAGTATATTTTATAATGTCAAACACTATGTAGACAGAGAATCAAAGAAATTTATATTTATTAGAAGTATATAGTTGTGGACTTCCTCAGTGAAAAGGAGAATTATAACAGACAGGGACGTTGTGTTTGATGGTTGAGAAGCTATCAAGATTATTTAGTTGTCAAGGGAAACAGTGAGATGAGTAGGTTTCTGAAGTATAAAAGTGATGTTAATTAAAGAATGTAATGTAATATATGTAGTGAAATAAGAAAAGTAGAGTAGCTGTTAAGATGGAAGCAAAGATGACAATGAAGATGTATAAGAGATGGTTGGTATACTTCTGACAGACATGGGATTGAATAGGATTCACTCACCTAAATGATGAACCAGGACTTGTTTAAATAAACTGTTAATGAAATTCCTAACACCTTTCCAGAGATGCTTTTTAAACAATTAATAAATGTTCAAATGTTCTAATTTTTTCTCCTCTTTAGCGTGACTACCTTTGTGACTACCATTTGTATCTTCTCACTTCTCACCTCTCACTAATGTCTGTCTGATAACTGAAAGTAATTTCTTTGTTGTACTTGTTGACACACAGACAGATTGTGTAATTCATTTAGTTTATTATTCACATTAATGCAAAAAGATAATCAGTAATTTCATTTTGTAGTTATTTTATTTTCCTAAAAAAATTATCTCAATAAGTCATTCCAATCGACTTTCCTATTATTAAGATATTGCATAAAGTCTGTCACAAGTGTTATACTTAAGTGTATTGTATGTGTTCATAGTATGTGTTATATTTGTATAGTGTATATTATGATTATGTATAATATATTTATATTTGTATGTATGTGGTTATGATGTTTAGTATAAGTTATAAGTATATCTAGCATGTATCTTATAATTATGTGTAGTGGGTGTTATTTTTACGTACAACACCAATTAGAGAGAATATCAAACTTGGTATTTACCAGGAGGATTGTTGCCATTAAAAATAACACAATATTTGTATTCTAAGTGGTAGGTATAGTTGTTTATGTAAGTAACAGCTAATTGTCCAATACACATGCAGACATATATATGTGTGTGAGTGTGTACCAATAGAAATAGTCTTCTGCATTTAGTTATTTTTGTGATACTTAATGATACTGTAATATTTTTATGTATATTTCCAGGGGCCTTACTTATGTGCAGCATGTATTATGCACGCATTGCCCCTCATGCTATAGAAGTATTATGGTCATGAAAATGTTGCTATAGCATGGAATTCTGTAATAGGAAACCTGCTTTCCCAGTGAGTCCTATCTACATTGACTTCCTTGTAACATAGAAATCAATTGTGAAATTGGCTTCACAATCGTGGAATTCCATGTTAAGGCAAGATTTTCAGGATTACAATGCTTCTGCAATTCAAGGGATACCAATAATTATATATAGTATTTGTTATTGTTATATACATTGTGTATTGTTTATGTGTGTATTATGTGTTGCAATCATGTCCATTGTACAAATGTGTTGTATATGTTATGGGTATGTATAGCAATTGTTAAAACATTAACATGCCTGTAATGTATGTTGTAATGTATATCTAATTGTTGATACCTATGTAATGTATTTTTAATTGGTAATACCAGTGCACTATATAGTAAATTATTACCATCCTTGTAATGTAAGTTGAATTATTAATACCAATGACAGCATCAGCTTTCTTAGTTTCTATTTCCAATCATAATTCTGTTTATATGGTTAAGACATAAACTTGATTCAGACACACACTGCTGTTGCAATGACCAACAAAAACAGCTGCAGTGTTATTTATGAGAGAAAAAAAACTACAAGCTCTGTTAACTGACTGATTTAATGTAACTGAGATACATGTCTATAACTTCCTGTCACAGCAATGGTGTCAATCTTGCTGCTAACTGCATCCCTTGTGTTGGCTATTCACCTCCATTGTTCATAGAAGCAGTCAAAGAGTCAACTGTCTGAATTGTCTTCTTTTCCATTTCCTTGTTTCTTTCCTTCTTTGAATAAATCAAACCACTTTTTCTTCAAAATTCTCTAGCATAAGCTGAAAGCTTCACTCATTTGATTGAAAGGTGTTTTATAATGTTCTACATTTTAGCTTCCTTTGATGTTTTCATAGATTATATTTTAGTGAACTTACGAGTGGTTGGTTACAATAGCATCAGTCAATGTGTGTGCAAAGAAATAATTGCACTGACATGGACATTAGCTGTGAATGGATGTTGATTTAGAACAAAAGTGCAATGGTATGTTGACAGAGGAATATACAGTGAATTCCAAGTAGAAGAAGACATAGGAGAAAGTGGTGAGTTCAGATCACAGAATGACATGGCTTACATACAAGATGATAAAAGAATAAAACTTGTGATTTGTTGTACAGCAGAGCCATCCTACCCATACCTGCTTAGAAACATTGACATTAAAACAGTAAGGATGAAATAAACAGTAGTAATCTCTTAGTTCTCTACCAATTGTGATCATGAATTGTTTTCAGTGAAAGCAATTGAAACAGTATTAAGTTAAAATCGCCATCTGTGGATCATAATAAATGTATATACACCGTAGAAAGGTATATTACTGTGGTTTTTTGTTTAAGATAGAACCTCTTCATAGACACGTCGTGTTAAAAACTCAATGTCTAGTGAAGCAAAATGAACATTGTCACAGCAGGGACTCATAGAAACATTAGATACATTTCACTCTTCATGAGGCTTGTACCCATTTGTTACTTCTTTGAATGAAATTTGTGCTTTGATATATAAGAAACAGTGAATAACATATTCATTTATGTTGCAGAATGCTTACTGGGCACTAAAAATATTCGGCCAATGCAATTGAAATAGAATTAAGATTAAACAGGCATTTGTGTATCATACTAAATGTATATGCCCTGTAGAAAGGCATTCTGCTGTGGATTTTGTCTGAGTGAAAATTTCTTCATAGATATTTTACGTTAAAAATGTAATGCATTATATATATCAAAGCAAAATGAACACAGTCATTATATGAAATGGCAGCTGCTATTAACAATATCAGAAACATCTCATCTGATTACAAGGCTTGTTTGTTGTTATTCCATGTTGCTTCTGATCTCTTCCACCACCAATTCTATTTAGTATTGTCTTCAGTATACATGTCTTCCTTCTTTTTCTTTTTTTTTTTTTTTTTTTTTTTTTTTTTTGCCTGATATATCTATGAATTGGAAGCAATAGTTCATCTTCAGTCAATGTTTTATTGATATTTTCAGTTGATCTACCTATACCCCATTTATTTCAGACTATACCATCCACTGGCTGATATTCTAAGACTGCAATTTTATTTGTAATATTTTCCATTGTTCTTCTGCATTTTTCACTAATAGCTAGTTTCAGTTCATTAAAATTCTTACTTTCATGTAACAAAACAAGCTTTTTTTCATTCTTGTATTTTTATTATTATTATAAATAATAATAATAATAATAATCCTTTCTACTTAAGGCACAAGACTTGAAATTTTAGGAGAGGAGGACTAGTGGATTAGAACAATCCCCAGTATTTCACTGGTACTTAGTTTATCGACCCCAAAAGGATAAAAGGCAAAGTCAACCTTAGAGGAATTTGAACTCAGAAAATAAAGACAGATGAAATGCCGCTAAGCATTTTGCCTGGTGTGCTAACAATTGTGCCAGCTCACAACCTTAATAATAATAATAATAATAATAATCCTACTTACTATAGGCACAAGGCCTAAAAATTTGGTGGGAGGGGCCTGATTACATCGACCTCAAATTCTCAAATGGTACTGATTTCATCGACACCAAACTCAAAAATGATGAAATAATAACAAGGAAAGCTGGCAAAGACAATAACACAACAGGCTTAGCAGCATCTTGTCCATCTTTACGTTCTGAATCCAAGTTCCACTGAGGTCAACTTTGCCTTTCATCCTTTCGGGGGTCAAAGAAATACATACCAGTTGAGAACTGGGGTCGATGTAATTGACTAGCACTCCAAAACCATAAAAAAAATTTCAAGCCTTGTGTCTATAGTAGAAAGACTTATTGTTATTATTATTATTATTATTATTATTATTATTATTATTAGGAGAGCCAACAGAATCATTAATGGACAAAATGTTTATGATATTTCTTCCAACTCATTAAGCTCCAAGTTCAAATTTCGCCAAAATTAGCTTTGCCCTTCAGCCTTTGAGGCTCAATGAAATATATAGTAATCAAGTACTAGGACCAAAGGTATTGGTTAACCCCCTTCCCTCAAAATAGCTGGCTTTGTGCCAAAATTAGAATTATTATCATCGTTATTATTATCATTATTATTATTACTGTTATTATTATTATTATTATTATTATTATTATTCTTATTATTATGCTTTGCAGAATTTTGTCCATTTTTATGTTCTGAGCTCAAATTCCACTGAGGTCAACTTCACCTTTCACCCTATCAAGGTCAATGAAATAAGTACCAGTTGAGCACCGGGGTCAATATTATCAACTAGCCCCTCCTCCAAAATTGCGGACCTTGTGCCTATAGTAGAAAGGATTATTATTATTATGTTTGACTTTTGTTTTGCATTTGCACAAGTTGGATCCAAGTCTCACCCAGAGACCTCAAGAGACAACAAGTTAGAAGTTCATGTAGGTGTTATGCCTAGGGTACCATATATTTGGATTTGTACAGTTTTGTTCAAGTGAACGTTTAAGAAACCATAAGAAAATTATGTGTTTGCTTTAAAATTTGAGATCACATAGACAGTATTTTACGTAGGATATGGGCAGTTCCCATGAGAACTATCTTTTGAACTTCAGCCATTTTGGGGTTTCCTGGTATCTGAGCTAGGTAGTAATCAGCCCGTTTCGCTGTCATTCCCAGGGCACCTATGACAATAGGTATTGTTTTCGTCTTCAGATTCCACATTTTGCTAATTTCTATTTCAAGATCTTTATATTTGCTCAGTTTTTGGTAGGTCTTGACAGATACGTTTATATCGATTGGGACAGTCATATCAATGAGGAGGCATGATTTTTGTCTGAAGTCTTTCAGTATGATGTCTGGCCTATTTGCGTCTATCTTTCTGTCAGTTTGAATGGTGAAGTTCCAGAGGAGTGCAATGTGATCATTTTCAAGTACTGGGGGTGGTTTGTGTTCCCACCAGTTTTTATCATGGGGCGAGTCCAGGTTTTTGCATATTACCCAGTGAATATGTTGTGCAGCTCTATCATGCCTGTTGAGATACTCTGTAGGTGCAAGCAGACTGCACATGGAGACAACATGAATGATGGTCTCATTTTGTTGTTGGCATATACGACATAATGGGGAGCTGCTGTTCTTTAATATGTTGGCCTGGTAGTTCTTTGTAGGTAGGCATTGATCTTGGGCTGCTATGATAAACCCCTCTGTTTCGTGGGTAAGGGCTTTGTCAGTATCTGCATTATTCGCTCTCTTTGGGTATTTGCCATTGAGAGGTTTTCCATGCCATTTTTCAGTCATAATATCTAAGGCAGCAATTTTTGCACGGGTTTTCAAGCGCTTAGCTTTTTCTGCAGGTGTTTCTAGTTCGTCTAATTCTTGAATTTGTTGCAATTGGAATTCACTTAGATAGTCCTTTGCCTGTTTTGTTACTGAGTAAGATGCTTTCTTGCTTTCATGTTTTAAGACAAGTTTTAGCATCCAGTCCTCAGAGTTTTTCAGATAGGTGTCTAGGCCAATTGTGGCTACCTTCATTGATAATGCCAGCTGTAGAAGTCCTCGGCCTCCCTCTTTTCTTGGTAGATAAAGACGTTCTATATCTGCCTTAGGGTGGTGCATTCTATGCATTGTCAACAGTTTTCGTATTTTTCTGTCAACATTACATATTTCAGTAATTGACCAGTTAACGATATTGAAACTGTAAGTCACGACTGGTATGGCTAGAGCATTGATCGCTTCGATCCTGTTTCTCACGTTCAGCTCTGTCTTCAGTATTGCTCTCACCCTGCGATAACATTCCCCTTTTCATCCATTACCTTTTCCAGTCTATGTTGGTACCAAGCACCCGTTACCTCGTATCCATACTTCCTGTATAGTAGCCAGTGAAGGTTTTGGGCTACTTTGTCGTGTCTATGCTTGTACCCTTTCTGCACAAGACTTTCACAGGCACTAACAATGTGAGTCATGCTTTTGAACCTCTTTCCACACATTCTGCAGAGGTTCTTTGCACTTGTGTGGTATATATCCCTTTTCACTGAGTTGGTATTCAATGCCTGATCCTAGGCAGCAGTTATTAGGCTTCCTCGTCTTTTAAGCTGTTAATTTCATGGTGGAACTATGATGCTCCCCCACTACTCCTGCTTTTGATCAGAGATGCACATATTGTCAGCCACTAAGGGACATGCTCAAGTGGTTAAGGTTAAACAACTGACAAGTAAATCTGTGATATTGTGCAGAATATTTGCTATAATGCTATTTCTGCTTCAGCATTGAATTTGCCTGAAGTGTAATGAAAAATAGGTCAGTTTCAAAACATTGATGTCCATATCACAAAAGCAAAGTTTCAAGGGAATAGTTATCATTTCCTTTAATTTCTAGGTAAAAGCAAGTAGGAAATAATACTTACTAACCAAAGGCAAAAAAAAACAAGAAGAACAACTTCCTCACAATATAAAGTCCCATACACTTCTTTGCAGATCTTGGCATTTCCTATTCTTCCCTCACTGCTGATAGCTTTGATTGTCCACCTTCAATCCTTGATGTTCTCTTAAATACTTTATGCTATTTAGTTATATCACATCATAAACCCAAATCTTGCCACAGTAAAGCTTTACCCTTTTTTTTTTTTAGCCTATCCATGTGAAGCTGATAAAATAAATATCAATGATACACAGGTTTGAATCAATAAATCACAGCTCTCCAACAAATTCTAAGTTTAAATTCCTATTGTTGCTCAGCTACTCTTTTGCTTTTATACACATAATTGTTTTCATTCTCAATTCTTTTATTCATTTTTCTTTTAACAGAAAAGCAAAAAAGATGTCAGCAATTTCGACCGCGAATTCACCAGTGAAGCTCCAAAGTTGACACCAACAGACAAACTGTTCATTATGAATTTAGACCAGACCGAGTTTGCTGGATTCTCCTACATCAATCCTGAATTTGTTATCTCTGTTTGAAGATATTAGCTGTTGTACCCCCAGACCATGGCCAATGAGGTGCCAATCTTTGTTTGGATCAGCTTGTGTTGCTAAAACTGGTACCAAGGCTGCATAGGTTGAAATTCTTCTCTCCACTCTCATTTTTGGCTAAAGTTGGTCAACCAGATTGTCTTTTTAACTATGTTTCTGTGTGTATGTGTGTGTGTGGTGTATATATGTATATGCATACATGTATATGTATATAAATACACACATACACAAAACATATAGGCACAACCACTCACACACATATAATAAATGTATGCGCATATGTATATATAGATGTGTGTGTATATATATACATAGAAATATATATACGTGTGCATATGTGTTTTTGTGTATGTATACATTAAATATATATGTATATACATATACATACATACATAGAGATAGATATAGATATATCGTCTGTTTCTAATTTATATACCTATATTTATATATAAACATGCATATGCACACATTTAATTACTGCTGATATCATCACAGTTTTCCAAACATTTCTCAAAGAGGGGTATAAATACATAGATATTATATATAGACACACAAACATGTATGTATGTGAATCTGTGTACATATATATATATATATATAAATATATATATATATATATTTATATATATATATATATATATATATATATATATATATATATATACATACACAGATACATGTACACACACACATACATACATACATAACCCACTCTTTCGCTAAACTACCTTCTCAATGACTATTCTCTTCACACCCTTCTAATCTCTCCACTAACACTTTACAACTGTGTTGTGTTTGAACACACCCAGTGGTAGAATCACATTATTTTCTTAATTGCCTCAGGCAGTCTGCGGTGCTTTTGGGATGTCCCCTCAATGACTAAGATCTCCCTGCAACAGGTTCATTTCTTACATACAGCACTATATACATAATTCATAGATTGTCTCTTTTTTTTTTTTTATCACTCTCTTTCTCACACACCATATATGAAACACAGTAATATATATATATATACATATATATATATATATATATATATATATATATATATATATATATATATATATATATATATATATATATATGTGTGTGTGTGTGTGTATACTATACAGAACTCATACACACACTTATACTTACAGCTGCACCATTTGTGTATATATTTTTAATTTTGAAAGATAGATCTTGTGGAATATTGCACTTTTTATTACCCAAGCACTTCATGCACACACACACACACACACACATACATATTATGAAATACAACTCTATTACAATACACATGAGCTTAAACACTCTTTATAACAAATGCAGCCTATATATATTTATATACATATTCATAAACATATATCTGCATATATATATATATATATATATACATACATACACATGCATATAATATATACTTGTATATATATATATATATATATATATATATATATATATATATATATATATATAGCTGAGGGCAGTAGACTCCTCTAATCTATCATCACTCAGAACTTTTATGTTTTTAGTTTAACAAAACTTCACCTTAATAATCCCATAGATATAGAAATATATGATTTTCAAATTTTGCGTTGCTGTCTTCCTTCTATTATCAATATTTCTATCTTCTTCAATCTCTTAAGGAAACAGTGCCATTCCAATTTTAATCTTTGTTTTAGTAGAACACTCCATTTCTTCAAATATTTTCCAGTCTGTCAATGTTTCTGTATCATGCCGGTGAAAAGTGCTTCAACTTCTTAATATAGCCAGCAAATTTTCTGCAGATAGTTACCATTAAAATGGAAACTATGTACAATAGAGCAGAACTCCAGTATAAGTGTGTAGTGGTATGCACTATGATGTGTGGCTTGTTAGAGATCACACGTTAAATACAGAAAATAAAATTAATAACACAAATAACATGAATAACTATAAAATAAAGTAATACAATATAGTGTTAAGTATTCACATCCAGTCTCAGTGACTTTTCTGGTTGTTTTCTTGTTCAGGTGTACAAAACTGAAGTAAAGAAATCTGATACAGTATTTAGTTATCAACTTAGAATATACATTTCAAGTAAAACAAAAATGAAGGAATTCTGCAGGATACATTGAAATAATATATTGATAACTATAACTAATAGTGTTTTCATTGAAATTACATGAAATTAAAATTTCAATTTTCTTAATTTCCCAAAAACAAAATATTTAACTACATGATTAAATAATGGCAGTAGTTTTGTGGCATCTCATGTCTTTTGACATGTTTGCATCAGAGAGTTTCACCTGCTGTTACAAGAGTCTAAGAGTCACACAACTAATGTCTTTCCTCTGCATATATGAGATTCCACTTTCACAACCTCAACAAATTCCTATATAGCACTGCTGCTATGAGCAAAGGCCGTGCTTTCTTTGCAGTGGAGCTGAAATACTGAAACACTCTTTGTTTCAATCAGTCTCATCCTTGATTCAGTTATCAACATTTTACCCAATTTTTTTCCTAGAGTAAATCGTTTTAAATTATGTACATACAAATTCAAGTCTAGAACATATTGATTCAAATGTATCAATAAATTTTCTTCATATAACCATCCTAACTGCAAAACTAATAGTTAGAGTAAAGAAAGCGTTCCAGCTTATGATGTATATGTATATATATATAATGTAGACACAGAAATCCGATGCAGTCTTCTGCCTGGCCAGCTCCTGTCAAACCATCCAACCCATGCCAGCATGGAAAGCAGACATTAAATGATACATGATGATGATGATGATATATATACATATATATATATGTGTGTGTGTGTGTATGTACATATATATAAATATATATGTATGTATGTATATATACACACACACACACACACATTTACACATACATAACATACATACATACATATATATATGTATAATATATATATATGTTTATGCTCCATCATTCAAACACACACATAAATGAACATATTTATGTATAAATACACACACACATCCACATATCAACCAAGTGATTCCCCCATTATGTTTGGCTTCCATGCAGGTTTTACTAATTTTCAAAACTCCATGCATACATTTCCTTGCTGTGGTTGAGGTCATTTCATTGAGGTTTATGTTCCCCTTTCCCCTCTTCTCTCCCCCCCCCCCTCTTCTCTCCCCCCCCTCTCTCTCTGCCTTTACATTTTGTGTACATTAAAAAAACATTTTTATTGGCAAGAATATTGTGCATTTATTATTATTATTATTATTATTATTATTATTATTGTTATTATCGTTGTTGTTGTTGCTGTTATTGTTGTTGTTATTATTATTATTATTGTTATTATTATTATTATCATTAAGGCGGTGAGCTGACAGAATCATGAGCATGCTGAACAAAATGCTTAGCAGCGTTTCTTCCTGCTTTACGATCTGAGTTCAAATACCACCAAGGTCGACTTTGCCTTTTGTCCCGCCAAGGTCGATAAAAAAAAAGTACCAGTCAAATACTGGGGTTGATGTAATCGACTTGCCACCACCCCTCAAGAAAATCGCTGGTCTTGTGCCAAAGTTTGAAACAATTTATTATTATTATTATTGGCAAGCTGGCAAAATCATTGGCACGCCAGGCAACATGCTCAGTGATATCTTTACATTCTGAGTTCAAATTCCGCTAAGGTCAACTTTGCCTTTCATCCTTTTGGGGGTTGATAAAAAAAGTACCAGTTGAGCACTGGGGGCGATGTAATCGACTTGCCCCTTCCCCAAAATTGCTGCCCTTGTGACAAAATTTGAAACCATTATTATTATTGTTATTATTTCATAATGAAATTTTTACTTACATTTTACTATGAATTCCCAGTGTTTGATGGCCAAGCTGCATTGAAAATGGTTAAAAAAATACAAAAAATATATATATGCTGAAGTTGGTTAAATTGTGTGGGTTATTTTTCTTAACATTTTTCTGCCCTTTGTCATTAACATTTTTTTATAATTCTGCATATGTATAATTTGTTTATTTTTTGTTTGTTATTTTTATACATAATTTACCTTTTTCTTTCTTTCATTTTTTTTTTTTTTTTGTCCTGGTATTCTTAACACTTCAAGATTTCATAAATATGTTAATATGTTATTTCATAATACATATTCTTGAACAAAACATATGAAAATACTAAAAATATACTGATATTTTTTTTTAAAAAAAAAAAGGGAAAAAATGAAAAATTAACGCTAATAATAACAATAATAATAATACTTCACTTGTATAGTCTTGTGCTGGCTCCCTTCTGTCATTATTCCCTGCACTTTGCACTATGAGTCAATTGTATAAGTTACTCATCCCATCAATTATCATTGTAAAGGAAGAAATCATGTCTCTAGCTCTGCCTTCCTTTCATTGGTATAATTTTTGTTTTTGTTTCTTTTTTTCTTCCCAAAAATCATGACATCTTCAAAAATAAATCTCTTCCCATGAAAATTAAATAAATAAATATGCATCGATTTCATTTTTTATTTTATATTTTTATTTTCATTTTTTTGTGTCATAAATAAAATGAATAAATGAAAAAACTTTTTGATTTTTTGAATTTTTTTAAACCTTTTTTGTTTTAACAAAGCATTTACTGGCACACAATACAAAAATAGTCTTATACACACATATATATATATATATGTGTGTGTGTGTATGTCTAACTATATATATATATAACTATTTATATATATGTATATATGTGTGTGTGAGTATATATATATATATTATATATATATATATATATACACATGTACATATATGTGTGTATGTATGTATCTCAAATTTCAATCTATCTATCTATCAGTCTATATCTATCTATATATGTAGGTGACATAATCAATGACAAAATATTTTGTGATATTGATTACAACCCCATTACTTTCTGAATTCAAATCCCATCCAAGTCAAATTCACCTTTCACCCCTCCTACAATGATAACAAAGTATTAGGGTAAAAAAAACCATATGTATAGACATACGTAATTGACCATACCATACATGGCATAAACACAGCTATTTTTCAAATGTCTTAAACAACTGTAGAGGTGGAGAGTGCAAATATAACCAGCTAAATTTTTTGAAGACAATGACCAAGCATTGGTACAGTTCAATAACAAACAAGTTAAAAAATTCAATAATATATTCGCTATTCTTTATGTAGCAATACAAATCGGGAGACAGAGAAGGGAATAAAAGACAAAAATGAATTGTTACCTATGTCACCTCACATACACACCAAAATAAACACAGTAATCTGAAAACATTGCTATAAATTTTACTTCAATTATGTTCTTATACACACACACACAGAGCTGTAGTTTTATATGTAAATAAATGTATACACATGAATATATAATTTATATATATAAATGTATATATATGTATATATATATATATATATATATATATGTATATATGTATATACATATATATATATATATATATATATATATATATATATATATATTTCTTAAAGAATATGTTGTTGCATAGTACTATTTTTAACGCATTTAAGTTTATTGATACACGTTTAAAGATAACCATTTCAAATGGCAGTGGTCAGCATCAAATTTTAATCTTTTGCTTGTGGTTTTTATTTCTTTGTATATGCAATCTAAGTTAATACATAGACACATATGTAAGTATTGAATGAAAAATATTTTCTCATCAGTGAAGGACTATATTGCAAGTTTTGTATGTATGTGTGTGTGAATTTATGCATTTATATATATTATGATATATATATATATATATATATATATATATATATATATATAGACATGCAAATATATATATGTGTGTGTGTTTCATTACATATATATATATATATATATATATATATATATATATATATATATTATATATATATATATATATATATATATATATACATATGTCTATGCATTTATGTTAATTTTTCTTTCGAAATGAGAGAAAGAATACTCAGTGCATGATGTTAAATTTATATTTATTAAGAGGCAGGTGATGATGATTTATGCTATTTGGTCCTCAGAATTTCAGATAACATGCAGTGAATCAAACAACATAAACATTGCTGATTGGATACACATATAGAACATGAAAATTGTGTGTGTGTGTATATACAGATACATACATGTATGTATGTATGTATATAATATTTGCATAATTTAGACAGGCGCAGCTGTATGGTTAAGAACTTTGCTTCTAACTCTATCATTCTTAGTACAATCCCACAACATGGTACATTGAGCAAGTATCTTCTACTATAGATTTCACCTGTTAAATTCCTTATAAACAGAATTTGGTGAACAAAAACAATTCGTTCTATATACATATACACATATATACATTTATAGAAATATATAATATATATATATATATATATATATATATATATATATATATATATATA
>NC_142930.1:47336227-47413727 GCF_046866305.1 Octopus bimaculoides | reverse complement strand
AAAGTAGAGTTTTTCAGAGTTTGAAAATTCTGAAATAGATCTTCTGAGTAGTTTTTAAAACATTTTTATTTCCTTAACTTTTTAGGAGTTTCTACTTCAATATTTTATTATCTTTATCTACATATCTCTCCTATCATCTACTCTCATCCCTTTCTTCTTTCACCCACTTCCCTTTCTACTTATCACAAATCACTAGAAATTATTTAGTATGTTCCTTTGAAATACCAGAAAAGAAGAAATCAAAATTTGGTTTTTCTAATTTCTTCTAACTGCAAGTCTGACTCATCTTTTACTAACAAGTGTTTCAGTTGCAGTCACTGTTAAAGATCATATCTCATTTTACCTAACAACAAATTAGCTAGAACAAGAAAACAGAAAGAAACCTGTTGCTAAGATTCCTTTTTTATAGCATTGAATTACAGATTCATATTACTTTTCTTTCTGCTGAAATTAAAATGGAATGAAATAAACAGTGGTATTTTACATAGTTAGGAAGGACTATTTGGAGCAGTTGATAATTGTTGAAGTTCTCAAGCTTGAAATCAGCAAGTTAAGATCTTAAAGAAAAAGTTACAAATAGGTATCACTCGTAATGAAGAACACATTAACAGCTCACTTATTTACCTGTCAAATAATGGAATTAACTTGCATCTAAGATTGCTAAGTTTCTAGGTTTGGGCAGTATCAAAAATATTTTAGTTTGAATAATCTCCCAATCTGCTGACATTTTGTACGGAAACTATTTATGTAACTACTCTGAATGAATTGGAATCAAATGAATTGGATAATTGTATAAGGTGGTATTTAATTAAAGGCATCTTCTATTTACCTTCAATTTGAATTCCAAAAGCTGAAGGTTTTTTTTTTTTTTCCACATTTAATTTGCTCTGGATTCCTCATCTTATTAATTGCTGACTGTTTTTTTTTTGTTTTTTTTTTATTCTTCAAAAACTATATATATATTTTTTCAACTTCATTTATTTTAATGTACTCATTTCTGAAATGAAACATGAAATTGATGTTCATCATCTGAACAAGTATTCCAGCTTTTACAGCTTCTATCTCATAATATCCTTACTTTCATTCTCTCCTTCCTTGACTCCTCTATACATTCCTATTTAAATCCAGCAGCTACCTACATGTTTATCCATACCTCACCACCTACATTCATTATCTTCATTATGTGATATGTCATTATTAACATTTCCCCTTGATCTCTCTCACTCTTCATCTCTCAGCTGCCATATTCTCCTTCCTCTTTATTTTTCTATTAAGCAGTCAGATTGAGTTGCACAACGCAATGGAAAGAATATAATCTTTTGCCTTCCCATTTTCTACTGAACCCTTTGTTCTGAACTTGAAATGAGTGAAAAAAAAAATATCCCTTTGTTTACAGCAATGAATCATGAGGACACAGGACAGAAGAATGCAAAGTCAAATCCTTTTGGCTTTTACTGTTACTTAAAAATAATAACAACCTTCAATAATAAATCAAATGCAATAAAATCCTTCTTTTTGGAGAATTCATAAGATTCACACATGAGAAGATCTATCTATACACCTGTAATCTTAGATTTCTCAAATGAAGGTAAAACACGGGTTTGCTGAGAGATTGTGAAAAAAAATTATTTGTTATTTTTATTTTTTATTAAACTTTTTTCTCTTCTGAATCAATAGATCAGAGATATATAAGAAAATGTGGCTTATGTAAACATCAGCTGCCTTCTTTAGACAAGGACTGTGACTACAAATATTAGACCACTTCAGTTATGTTCACTTTAGTGTTAAATTAGACAATAGACACGGTTTGCTTTGTTACTATGTATTATGCATTTTCCGCTTGTTTTTTTTTTATTTATTTTTTTTTAGTCATTTCATTGATGACAAAAGCAATAAGTACATACTCAAAGTTTATCACAACAAATATCACCTTAATTAAACCTGTATTTTATAATGTACTAAAGCGGAGTTCTATTTGTTGACACAACAGAAATATGTAAGTGTTGCTGGGAAAGCAAAACAAACCAGAAAGAGAAAAAAAATGTAAGAAATATATAGATTTACTTTTGGGTATATTTTTACATAGATTTTAAATATATCTTTCAAAGGATATCAATATATGATATTTCTAAATCCCATTTCAGATTTTATGATGTCCCATTCTTTCTTTAAACACTATTCATTTCATAATATAGATACCTTGCTGCATTAATGTTAATTATAAATTACTCATATTCACACGCGCGCGTGCGCGATAATATATTTATATTCACTTCACCAAATGTTCTGTTATTTTTTATGTGTATGTCTCGCACAATTTCATTTCTTACCCCAATACAAAATACAATGTCGATAAATAAGTTACTTCATCAACACAGCCAGCAAAATTATTGTAGCTCTAATTAATTACACTTGTAGTGTAATTACAGGTATTAAAAAAGACAAATGAAACAATATTTTTCCTATACAGAATTGCCTTTATGATAATAACTGTTATACTGTTGTGAAGATCTTTTTACGTTTTCTTCTTTTGTTTTTGTATGTTTAACACTTTGCTTCTTGTACGAAGCAATAACTATACAGATTCGTAGTCGATTATCAGGTGTATGAAAACCCACAGCGAAATTTAAATATATAAACGAAAATACATTAAGTTATCTCCCTTATATAAATTATAGTAGCCTCCCTTGAACAGTTTTATTAGTTCTGTCTTTTATTCACACTTTTATAAAATGCATAATAGCTAGGTTATTATTGCTTAACAGATTTAATATTGCTTCGGACTCAGTTATAGGGAAACTTAACTCTGTTATATCAGGTTTGTCTGAAATGAATTTTTACATATGTGATGTTAATGTGTAATATGTCAACAAACAAAGTTTTCAACTAAATAAAGCGAAGACCTACTTGGAATAGACATAACTCATTTTACCAAAGATGTGAAAATTCTTCTTGAAGCAACACAACTAACCATAATGCTTCAGATGCACTGCAAATAAACTGATAGAATTTCCATAAACCATCCAGTGTTGTTGTAATAATCAGGTGTTAAGTAGCCACCACTGCTTTATAATTCAAATCAACACTTGAGACATTGTAACTGACTTACCCAGTCCCTCAAAAGTGTTAGTCTTCTGTCTAAATTAGAAACAATTATCATTATGAGGGCAACAAGCTGGCAGAATCGTTATAGTGTAGGAAAGTTACTTTGCAGTATATCATCTAACCCTTTACATCCTGAGTTCAAATCACTCTAAGGTCAACTTTGCCTTTTATCTTTTCAGAGCCAATAAAATAAAGTACTAGTCTCTACTGGAGTTGTTGATATTTATCTATCTCTTCCCCTTCTAAACTGCTGGTCTTGCATTTAGAAAGCATTTGAAAGCAATTAGCTAGCAAAACCATTTGAGTGTCAGAAAACAATGCTTTGCGTTATTTGTTCTGGCTCTATATATTCTGAGTTCAAATCCTGCCAAGGTCAGCTTTGTCTTTCATCCCTCCAGAATTGATGAAATAAAGTACCAGTGAAAATACTGAGATCTATAGTATTGACTTATCTCCCCACTAAAATTTTTTGGCCTTGTGCCTAAATCAATACTACTACTGCCATGTCACTGAAAACAATTTTGAGGCTTTTAAAATAACAACTAGTTAATACTCTCCAGGTTGTCTTTAATTATAATTCCCTGAATATAACTGAGTTTTTCAAAGCTAATAGTAGTTCTTTTATAATCTAATAGAATATGAAGACATTTTAAGAGGTGTCTCGTATCTCAGCCAATTATATCTAGGAGGTTGTAGAAGGATAATAAGAGGGCGCACCCTTAAGATATCACTGTCATAGGATAATGGACATAAAAAGTAGTCTTTGCATTTTGTACTGTACTAGTGACCTGAAGTTACAAAAGTAGCTCCCTAACTTTTTATCACTGGGATATATTCTCTCCCAGCAGTTATCATCTTTACAAAACTCTACAAGAAGGAAGGAAAAGAGAAAAATATTTCAGATTAATAAATTAAAATCTTAATATGTCTGATTGATATAAAAAAACATTGCTATGTGTCCTGTTAAATATACTGATTCCCAATAAACACACACTCCCTTATGTAGCAACCAAAACTAAATAAGAGGCAATATAAATCCAACTGCTGAGTGAAATAAAACTGACTGCAAACATATTTTACCTGTAAAACATACACTAAAAGCTTTCCTCCTTGTTTAATAAAGATTTTACTATTTTTTTCTTCCATTTTTTAAACATTATTTTCATGTGTATCTTTTTATTTTTCTGTTCCATGTTAAGCCTTTTCTTGTCTTGGCTAGACAGGAACAAATTTTGGGTTCCATGTGTCCTAAAAGGACCATATGTGGACTAACTTTTCATGTTTAACTGGCATGCAAAGCGTCAATGTGTATTGTCATTTTCTTTTTTTTTTTTTTTGGCATTAAAATTCTTAACTGATAAAAAAAAATTTAAGATATTTTTCTTCTTTATTTTTTATCTTACATCCTTTACGTGTTTCAGTCATTGAAATGTGGCCATACTGGAGCAGTATCTTAAAGAATTTTAGTCAAATTAACCCTACTGCCTATTTTTTTAAAGTTCAGTACTTATTCTATTTCTTTTGCCAAACCACTAACTTATGAGGATGTACACATATCAACACTGGCTGCAAGGCAGGGTAAGAGGTGGGTACAAACAAACACAAACTCCCTCCTCCTGCCCCCCCCCACCAAATACACATATGATGGACTGACTGTCCCATCAAAGACGATGTATTAGTATTCAGCTTTTGCCAAACGACCTGCACAAGTGATTCGTTTATAGTGATTAAATGTTTGTGCCACATATTACCTCACTCTCTCCATCGAATCGACATTGTCTGAACAGGTGCGCTGTGTGCCACACATCAGGTGTTGAAGTGATCGCAAAGCAACATAAGATATGTGTTTTGTTCATGAACACAATGCACCACTAGGAAATGAAATCATGATTTAGCAATTGTGAGTGCAACACCCTAACCACTAAGCCAAGTGCCCTCACACACACACATCTATATATCATCATCATCATTTAACATCGACCTTCCATGCTGGCATGAGTGGGATGGTATATATATATATATATATATATATATATATATATGTAAGCAATGTTAAATCTCTGAACGAGGTATAAACAGTAACTGCATGACAACGTGGAGTATATTTGCCACTTAAATGTGGTTAGACCCTAAGGGTGAATGCTAGTGTTGCTTTTAGCCCCAGGAGAACATCTCCTCCAGCTGGCTATTGACACACTTTCTCTGCCCTGTCAGTATTTGCAAAGGGAAGTCATCCTTCCCATCGTCAATCTGACATGATATGCACGGACTCAAGTTTCTGGGTATTTACCCTTTGTCAGCAACAGTAGCATTCCCCCTTAGGGTCTAGCCACATTTAAGTGGCAAATATACTTCACGCATATATATATATATATATATCATCATCATCATCATCATCGTTTAACGTCCGCTTTCCATGCTAGCATGGGTTGGACGATTTGACTGAGGACTGGTGAAACCGGATGGCAACACCAGGCTCCAGTCTGATTTGGCAGAGTTTCTACAGCTGGATGCCCTTCCTAACGCCAACCACTCAGAGAGTGTAGTGGGTGCTTTTACGTGTCACCCGCACGAAAACGGCCACGCTCGAAATGGTGTCTTTTATGTGCCACCCGCACAAGCCAGTCCAGGGGCACTGGCAACGATCTCGCTCGAAAATCCTACAGGAGCCAGTCAGGCGGTACTGGCAACGGCCACGCTCAAAATGGTGCATCTCATGTGCCACCCGCACAAGAACCAGTCCAGGGGCACTGGCAACGATCTTACTTGGCTTGCCGGGTCTTCTCACGCACAGCCCATTTCCAAAGGTCTCGGTCCGTAGTCATCGCCTCGGTGAGGCCCAATGTACGAAGGTCTTGCCTCACCACCTCAGCCCAGGTCTTCCTGGGCCTACCTCTTCCACGGGTTCCCTCAACTGTTAGGGTGTGGCACTTTTTCACGCAGCTATCCTCCTCCATTCTCACCACATGTCCATACCAGCGCAATCGTCTCTCTTGCACGCCACAACTGATGCTTCTAATGTTCAGCTTTTCTCTCAAGATACTTACACTCTGACGGGTATTCACATTGACATTACACATCCAACGGAGCATACTGGCTTCATTCCTTGCGAGCTTACGTATGTCCTCAGCAGTTACAGCCCATGTTTCACTGCCATGTAGCATGGTTGTTCGTACGCATGCGTCATACAGTCTGCCTTTTACTCTGAGTGAGAGTCCCTTTGTCGCCAGCAGGGGTAAGAGCTCTCTAAACTTTGCCCAGGCTATTCTTATTCTAGCAGCTACACTTTCAGCGCACCCACCCCCACTACTAACTTGGTCGCCCAGATAGCGGAAGCTATCGACTACCTCTAGTTTTTCACCCTGGAATGAGATAGAAGTTGTTTCCTGTTTGTTTGCAGTCTTTATTGCACCTGAACATCTGCCACAAACAAAAACTAACTTGCTAGTTAACCTGCCTTTGATGTTGCTGCACCTCTTATGTGTCCATAGCTTGCACCGGGTACATCTTATAGAGTTACTACCTACTCCTTTTCTACATACTGAGCAGGGCCATCTACCTGAAGGGGTTTGTGTTTTATCTACCTTCCTACTTATTAGGATTTTGGTTTTAGCTAGGTTGACTCTAAGGCCCTTCAATTCTAGACCTTGCTTCCACACCTGAAACTTCTCCTCTAGTTCTGATAGTGACTCCGCAATTAGGGCAAGGTCATCAGCATAGAGGAGCTCCCAGGGGCAACCTGTCTTGAACTCCTCTGTGATTGCCTGGAGGACTATGGTAAATAATAGGGGGCTGAGGACGGAACCTTGGTGGACCCCTACCTCTACCCGGAATTCATTGCTGTACTCATTTCCAACCCTCACCTTACTGGCCGCATCTCTGTACATGGCTCGCACAGCTCTCACTAGCCATTCTTCTATCCCAAGTTTCCTCATTGACCACCAGATAAGGGATCGGGGGACCCTGTCAAAGGCTTTCTCCATGTCAACGAAAGCCAGGTACAGAGGTTTATCCTTGGCTAGGTATTTCTCTTGCAACTGTCTCACTAGAAATAAGGCATCAGTAGTGCTTTTACCTGGCACGAACCCAAACTGCATCTCATCTAAATTGATTCGCTCCCTAATTAGTTGGGCTATGACCCTCTCTGTAACTTTCATAACCTGATCTAACAGCTTGATGCCTCTGTAATTATTTGTATCTAAAGCGTCCCCTTTACCTTTGTAGCAGTTGACTATGATGCTGCTACACCAGTCATAGGGTATGACTCCTTCGTGTATCACCTGGTTCGTAATACGGGTGACTAGGCTATAGCCAACACTGCCAGATATTTTGAGCATCTCTGCAGTGATTCCTGATGGGCCGGGGGCTTTCCCGGTCTTCATACTCTTAATTGCTTTATCTACCCTGGTACTATCAACTCGGATAGCTGGTCCCTCTATTGGGTCGACATAAGGCAGGCTCTCTTTCTCCCATTCATTCTCTTTATTAAGCAATCTATCGTAGTGGCATCTCCAGACCTCTTTCTTTGCATCCTCATTTAATGCAAGCGTACCATCATCCATGCGAACACATTTCTCTCCTACAACATCACTATTCTCTCTCCTACACTGTCTTGCAACCCGAAATACCTCGAGTCTTTGGTCCTCACGGCGCAGAACATTGGCAAATCTTTCCTTATCTGCTTCCCCTCTGGCTAAATAAACCTGTCGCCTAGCCTCCCTTCTGGCACATTGGTACAATTCCCTGCTACCACCGTTCTTCCAGTCCTTCCAAGCTTGTTTCTTTTGTCTAATAGCCCTGTCTACCTCCTTGTTCCACCACCACGTTACTCTGGGTTGGGAGGGGACCTTACACCACCCACAAATCTGGTCGGTGGCTTTCAACAGGTTGTCCCGCAGAAATCTCCAATTGTCTTCCACGTTGTATGATGCTATATCCCCTTCTATTTCGTTAAATGCTTCAAGTAACTTGTCTCTAAGTCTCTGTCCGTTTGCAGGGTCTTTAAGCTTCCACACCCTTCTTCTCCAAGCCTGTCTAATTCTGGGCACCCATTTTGCCTTGATCCCAAAGTCGCTAACTACTAATCTATGTTGTGGGGTACATATATATATATATATATATATATATATATACACTCACACACATACATATACATATATAACAGACTTCTTTTAGTTTCCAACAACTGAATCCACTCATAAGGCTTCAGTTGGCCCTGGGCCAACTTCTCCAAGGTGCCATGAGTGGAACTGAACCTAAAACCATGTGATTGGGAAGCAAACTTTTTCCTACACAACCATCACAAAATGAAGTAAGGTTGTGGCATATACAATCAGAGAAGTAATGTGTGTACAAAGTGACATGTGCAACACAAGCTGTTGTTATTGTACAGCTGAGCAACTTTAAGCCAGCTTATTTCAGCATATAGTTGTGACATAGAAGCAAATCCATATATGATTCAGTACAGCAAGTATCAGTCAAGGTATGTAAATACTAAGTATGTTAGTTTAAGTAAAGTGTAGATGTGGCTTAGTGGATAGGGTATTTGGCTTATGATCATAAGTTTGATTCCTGGCAGTACATTATGTCCTTGAGCAAGACACTTTATTTCATATTGCTCCAGTCCACTCAGCTGGAAAAAAAATGAGTTGTACCTGTAATTTAAAGAGTTAGCCTTGTCATATTCTGTATCACACTGAATCTTCATGAGAATTATGTTAAGGGTACATGTGTCTGTGAAGTGCTCAGCCACTTGTAAGTTTGGTAGTTCAGTTGATCGGATCAATTAGAACCCTCATTGTCATAACTGAAGTAAATAATATTTCATCAACATTTTACTTATGGCCATAACATTTTTACTGAAAGTTTACAGGTCTCTTGAACCTTGACCTGTGTGGTTTTCATTTTAAAGACTGTAGCATGTAAAGTGACAGAAAGTCTTTGATAATATGTGAATAAAGAGAATATTTTCTTTACCTGTAGATTTACTCGTAAAAAATTTAATGATCCAGATTTGAATCAGAATCAGAATTGCTGGTTATACTGAATAGAGGAATAACGAACTTAAAACAACCGATAATCCTTTATCTGTAAATCTGAAAACCAATATCCTTTTGAGTATGAGAAGCACCATAAGAGGAAAATTCCTTTAAATTTTTGGAAAGATTTAGAAAAAAAAAAGGATGTCATGGGTAAGGATAAAATGCAAGTATTGTGTTTATGTGATTGACAAGCTGAAGTGAAAATAGTATCTAAAGTAAAACATGAGCAAAACTGAACTAGTACTAAAATTATGTCTACCTTCTTGATATATATATATATATACATCATCATCATCATCATCATCATCGTTTAACGTCCGCTTTCCATGCTAGCATGGGTTGGACGATTTGACTGAGGACTGGTGAAACCGGATGGCAACACCAGGCTCCAGTCTGATTTGGCAGAGTTTCTACAGCTGGATGCCCTTCCTAATGCCAACCACTCAGAGAGTGTAACCACTCATACTCTTTTACTTGTTTCAGTCATTTGACTACAGCCATGCTGGAGCACCGCCTTTAGTTGAACAAATCGACCCCAGGACTTATTCTATCGGTTTCTTTTGCTGAACCGCTAAGTTACGGGGACGTAAACACACCAGCATCGGTTGTCAAGCGATGGAGGGGGGACAAACACAGACATACAAACCCACATACATATATATATATATATATATATATATATATATATATATATATACACATATATACGACGGGCTTCTTTCAGTTTCCGCCTACCAAATCCACTCACAAGGCATTGGTCGGCCCGAGGCTATAGTAGGAGACACTTGCCCAAGGTGCTATGCAGTGGGACTGAACCCGGAACCATGTGGTTGGTAAGCAAGCTACTTACCACACAGCCACTCCTGCGCATATATGAGATATATTATGAAATGTAAATGAACAAAGCGCTTGGACTAGGGTTTTGTCACCAGGCTCTCCACTTTTAAAGATGTAATTATACAGTCTTCTGAAATATGAAAAATTCAAAATCCCAAACACTTCCACTTCCAAGGATTATTGACTGTAATTTGAAACAACCACATTGGAGATTGGAATGACTGATTCACAGAAGACTGATGTTAGTTAAATGGAAACTCAGAAGTTTTTAGATGTATCATTCAAGTAAACTTCCTTATTTACCAGATGCTAACAAAACAATTTAACTGTATATAGTTTCTTTCTCTCCCACCCCACTTGGCACAAATCTGACAGAGAATTAGGACTTCAGATAAGATAAATATCAAAGAGCAGTTTGCAGTAGAAGTACCTATGAAATGAAGTCCATGAACCATTCAGCTGACTCACTAAATGTAATCAATAACTACTATTATCTGAATAGTACTGGAGGACATTGTAATGAAAATATAGTTATTAGAAGTAAAAGTAATTCAGAAAGTCATTATCTCTGTTGAAAGTAAATGGTTTCTCCCAACATGCAAAAAGTAGATTGCAAGGAACATGTTTAAGAAGTGTGATTCGGCATGGTAGTGAAATATGGACAGATCTGTGAGGACTGTGGAGAAAAATGAGTCAGGTATGAATGTGACCTGTTAACTTCTTTAGAATCTAGAACTGTGGTTCTCAACCGTTTTTAACCTATGGACCTGTTCATTACTATTTTACGCTAATGAACCCCCCACCCCTTGCCATTTGATGTTTAAAAACTAGTTTTAAAGACACTTCTATCAACATTTCTATTTTACTTTCCACACATTAACTTGTATAGGTTGAATTATATAAAACATTTGAGAAAGAAATCTAGCTGTTTCTTGCATTAAACACTCTTAAAGCAGTGTTTCTCAATCATTTTTGCCAATTTGATTTCTATTTAACTCTACCAGGCCTCCATAGTCATTTGGTATTTTAAAAAGTCCTAATATATTTTTACAATTAGATATTATTAGAAATTGTATTAAAGAATATTAAAATATCTTTTGTACTGCAGAAGTATAACTAATTTATTGCACATAAATTTTAACAAGAAATCTTATATAAACCCCTGTTGAGAACCGTTGATCTAAAGGAGAAATTTTTTCATGGACCCTTAATATACTATTGTGGGTTCCCAGTTTACTATTTTCCTTGTGTGTATCCACAAAACTTTTATACAGACCCCGGTTGAGAACCACTTGATTTAGAGCATAAAGGTGTTGAGAAACTAGCTGGATACCAATGGTACCAGTTAATATGTATAGAAGAGTTGACTTTGCTGGCAAGGACATCTGATGAGAAAGTATAATGAGTGTTGGATGTAAAAGTTCTGTGTTCTGAAAATAGAAGTTTCTTTGACATAGAAATATCAAAGAAATCATGGCAGAAAATGATGAGGTTAAATCATAGGAAATTAAGTGTCCAGATCAATACCAGTGCGGAATGCTGTACAATAGACCTGTTCAACTCATGCCAGCATGGAAAATCTACATATAAAGAACAATGAGATACTCTCAATAATTAAAACCTCATAAAGTAGTAGAAAGATAACAAGGGTCTATTATACAGAAAAGTCCGGAAAAACATTGATTTCAAATTTTGGCACAAGGATAGCAATTTGAAGGGAGGGGGTTAGTCAATTACATTGACCCCAGTGTTCAACTGGTACTTCTTTTATCAACCCTGAAATGATGAAAGGCAAAGTCAATGTCAGTGAAATTTGGATTCAGAATGTAAAGATGGATGAAATACCACTAAGCATTTTTGCCTGGCATGCTAACAATTCTGCAAGCTTCTTGCCTTAGTTTGAAAAAATATTAGTTCAAAAAATCTCATACACTGTTTGAAAATTTCAGGTACTTGACAAAACAAAAAAGAGAGAGAAAAAGATTAAAATAAAATAATCTAAACATGAATGTTGTAAAAATATGTCAACCAAATTCAGTGAAATCCTTAATAATAGCCAAATTCCAGGTGATGGCTACATATCAGATGTGAAGATATGAAAAAACAGGCTTTAAATAATGTTGACATATTTTCTCTTAGAAGACATAACTGGTCACTCATTAATAATTGCTCCAGCATAAACAAATACATTGAGAAAGTTTAATGTTGCAGGACTTTTTAAGAAAAAAAAGCAATATAAAAAGTAAAGACCCCCTTCGGTCATGAATGGCCATGGGATTGCACCTAGAAAGTTACCCTCCTAGGTACAAGTTCAGGCAAGGTTGTTTATGGAAGACCAGCTGTACCCATGCATACCTGCCTCCCCTCTCCATGCCACTGATGTTATCCAAGGGAAAGGCAAAGGAGCCGATACAGCTTGGCACGAGTGATGTCGCAACTCATTTCTACAGCTGAGTGAACTGAAGCAATGTGAAATAAAGTGTCTTGCTCAAGAACAGAGCACACAGCCCAGTCCAGGACATCAAAATCACAATCTCACAACTGTAAGCCCGATCCTCGAACCACTGAGCCACAAACCTTCGCTAATATATGATTAATTAAATCTATAAAAAAAAGATGTGGGTGTACGTACATATGAATCTGAGGTTATACACAAAGTACAGAGAATGAGCACACATACATAAATATATACACACACACTAAAAATGTATGCTGACTTAACCCTTTAGAATTCAGATTACTATGTCAAATGTAATGCTTTTTCATTAACAATCATCATCATCATCATCATCATCGTTTAACGTCTGCTTTCCATGCTAGCATGGGTTGGACGATTTGACTGAGGACTGGTGAAACCGGATGGCAACACCAGGCTCCAATCTGATTTGGCAGAGTTTCTACAGCTGGATGCCCTTCCAAACGCCAACCACTCCGAGAGTGTAGTGGGTGCTTTTACGTGTCACTGGCACGAAGGCCAGTCGGGTGGTACTGGCAATGGCCATGCTCAAAATGGAGTATTTTATGTGCCACCCGCACAAGAGCCAGTCCAGGGGCACTGGCAACGGTCTTGCTCAAAAGTCCTTATGCATTATCTCATAGTTTCAATATTTCAGTAATGTGATTACTTTATTTTTAGAATGACATTGTAGGGTAGATGTAAGAGGCCAGATCTGGCTGGTTTGAACATAAAACAGAGAATATTTGGGCCAGATATGGCTAATTTAAATGCTAAAAGGTTGATATATTTAAAAGTACTTCCTTAATTGAAACATGGGACAAATTTAATTAAAATATACATATTATAAAAAGAAATGATTTTAAACATTTTTATTATCAATAAATATTGTATAACTTTTAATACACTTTAGAAAATATGTTTACTTTGGCTGCATATTTTGATACATTTACATGTACCAACAAAAAATAAAATTTCAGTGATCCATGTTTTACAAGTTTTTAAGGAATGAGCAGGATAGGCTTTTATTATAATCTCAGTTGTGGAAAACCTTTTGTTCCTGAAAATCAATTTGACCATTTAACTGCCAGTGTAGTAAACAGATGAATTCAATATACAAAGATTGTGCAAAATGAAAAAAAACATTTTTTTTTTTTTTCCATATACTGCAAGTGATAAGAAAAAATAATCTTTTTTAATTTAGACACAAGGCCTGAAATTTGGGAAGAGGGGGCTAGCCAATTACATCAACGCCCCCACCCCTCATGCTTAATTGGTTCTTATTTTATCAACCACAAAAGGATGAAAGGCAAAGTTCACCTTGGCAGAATTTGAGCTCAGAATGTAAGAATGGACGAAATGCCGTGAAACATTTTGTTTGACATACCAATGATTCTGCCAGCTCACCATCTTGATAAGTAACAAATAATAATGGTTTCTAACATAGGCAGAAAGCCACACATTTGGAGTAAAGGTGAAGGCACTTAAACCTTGACTGGTACTTATTTTACCAATCACCTAAGAAAGAAGGAAAGGTAACTTTATCGGGATACCACAAGGTCATTAGCTTTAAGGAAGGGGATAGTCGAATGATTTGACCCTAGTTGGTGGCTGGTTTTCCTTTTATCAACCCCAAACAAAAGACAAAGTTAACCCCTGTCCACTGAATTTTAGCATCATTTCCAAATTGTTATAAGTAAAGTATTTCCCAGAATTATTACAAACCATAGGAGCACATGCTTTGGTCCAGTTTCAGATGAGATTCGATACTGGCATAGAACAAGATAGCCTTTTATACCTGAGTTATATATCAGCATAGCAAATCAACAAAATATATATTTTCAATTCCACAATATACACAGTGCTGAAGCTACAAGGACCCAGCTGTTGAGAGTTTAGTATTTGGCTAAAATCGGGCAGAGTGAGGAACACAAATCAAATGAAAATATAAGCTATTAGACTGAAAGTTGAGGGGACATTTCCTGTCATTGATGTAGTATTTAATCACCAGCAAAGATACCCCAACACCCAACTGATCTAGTTTAATTAGATGTAAATAGATATCCTGCAAAAGAGAAACAGTTCATTAGTCTGCAGAAAGCTAAAACTGGAACATTACAACATGATTCTACTCCAGTGTTTCTTCTCTTGAATCATGTCCCCAATGAGCTACATTCAATCAACTCACTAGCATGAAATTACTGAACAGTCCAATGGTGAGTCTAAGTTCTCTTCATATGGCTACAGTTGACAAATTACATTTTGAATCTATCATGTTTTTCTTTTCCATTTAATTCTAATTATCTTACACCAAACTTATTGATTTTCTTGGTTTTTAACTTAAATTATTTACCCCATTCTTCTATTACTACCATCTTTAACTTAAATCTTAGGCACAATAGTTATACATACACCACTTTTTAATGTTCTTCCACATCACCAGCCACCCATTTGTTAGCTAACCTTCAGCTGCTCATTAGTTTGTAAATATTAATCTTCGTTCTTGATAAGTTACCTTAACCCTACCCCTAAACATTCAGGCATAATTGTGTGGTTCAGAAGTTTGCTTCAAAACCGAGTTAACAGAATAGTTCTAAGCTTGATCCCACTGCACAACTCGTTCATCATTGCCTTGAATTAACTACTGAGAGTTTTGAGTTAAATTTGGCAGATGGAAACTGTGCAAAAACCCATTATACATGTTTGTGTATACCTGTGAGAAAACCAATAAACTAGTGTGTTCACCCAAATTGGAGAGATGCTCTCAACCATTAAAACCCTATGGCACTAACTGACTGAAGCTCCACCAGTTATATACTATCCCTGGTAGCAAATGGTATACAATATTAGGAAGAAAAATCCCACTCACCATTTCAAATTGGGTGGATTTTACCCGCCATCAGAACTCCTGAAAGATGACCATCCATAAAACAAAAGACAACCTTACATATTGATACCCTGTAAGCTATCCTGTCTCTTAAAGTGCAACTAGCCTTTTTTTTTTTTTATCTCTTCCAAGGTTTCCACCAACTATTCAGAATCCTTCCACCCACTACTCCTTAACCATGATGGCTCCATAAGCAATACTCCTAAAGAGAAAGCTTCTATGTCTGCATCCAGTTCAACATTGTACACACTAAGTAAAACTCCACCAAACTTTTCTTCACTCCACCATGTGGAAACACCTTAATTCACTCTAAACCAAGAATCCTGTCCATTGTCCTCAGTGTTTCCTACACTTATCCTGTACTTTCATGAAATTTTTCAATCTTTCTCTCTCTCTTAAAGAATTCTGCCCTGATCTTTGGAATCATGCCTCAGTGTAACATCCTCAGAAGTCAGTGCTGGCTCTTGACCTATCACTTTTACTTGCAGCATCTCAAAAATGATGGAAACAATCATTAACAATCACCTTTACACCTTCAATTTTTCTCTCTCTTCAATTACAACTGGTATGGCGTGCATAGAGCCAACTCTATTGGAGAATTTCTTTCCTAAATCACTCACCAGTGGTCCTATCCTTTGTTCTTGAGAAATTGAGTAAAACAATGTCACAGCACTTTATGAAATATGTCTAGCACGAAAGTCTCTGGCTAAATTGTCTGTCTTTTATCTTTTGAGTAAGAAGTTCCTTGTGAGATCATTTCTGCTGGTGAGAGTTTCCTTGAACCACACTCTTATCAACTCTGGTTCAGTTCATTTATGCTACCCAAATTTTTCCACCTATACATAAACAAACTATTCAATATAACACCTCAAATAATCCTGCTCCCTCCAACACTTTTCACTTTGCCTTTGCTTTCCACATACTCACGTCATTCAAATGCAACCTATAAACTTCAGATCTTAAACAGAGACCTTGAAAATATTATCTAATAGCAGAATACATATTCAATTTGTCTTAGACAGAATCATTGATCTTACCAAAGGAAACAATGGACCTCATTTTCCCTAGTCCTGGACAACATGCAATAAAAACTTTCAAAGTTTCTATTAATGGTAAACCTCACAACTTCTGATGATCTCAAGGAGGTAACTGTATATTCACGACATAACCTACCATGTTCACCCATTTTTGTTCCTCTTGTCGTTCATACTTTGTCTCCCCCCATCTGTCATGTCCTATTCTACTAACTATGCCATTTACTTCACAAGAAGAGTGTCTCTAACCAAGAAGCTCTGGATTTCTCTTCCAGCCTTCATTTTTTCTACAAACATAAACCTCATCAGTTTTACCAGTCCTGGAAGACCTACAGAGGTCATAATCATAGTGCTCTACCTCCTGACTAAACCACATAAATAAATAAAGAAAAACCAACTTGAATGTGAAATTTTTTATGATATTATAATGCAGCAATGATTAACTTGATATTTCTTACTTTGTATGAAGAAATAGTAACAGGTTATGAAACACACACTATAATAATAAAAAAAAGACCATTATAAAAGAAATATAAGAGGAAGAGCCTCCAGAGTAACAAATGGGAAGTACGAAAGTATTTGAGTAGCATCTACTTTTTCCATACTGAAGGAAGTGGAGGATATTCAGAGCCAAAATTTGGTAGATTATCTTACCACATGATATTTTTATTATTTTAGTTTGGAAGGAGAGGAACAGCACCGATGACATTTATTTTGAGGTTCTCTGCAACAATGTCATTGATGGGTAGCGAAAGGTAAGAGGATTCTTAATTTGACTCATTATTCTGGTTAAATACTGATGCAACTTTGTATAATACTCAAGAAGATAGCATTTTACCACCCAGCGAAAGTATCTCTTTTCCAGCATGGTACTTTTATTATAGCACCTCTAACCACGATTTTACCTTTCTTCCTTTTACCTTTCTTCCTAGCAATACTATTTCTATTCAAGCTACATATACATCTAACTTAATGAGAGTACATATTTTCAAGTACAACTCGTTGGAGTAGATCTACATCTAGTTTAGTAAGCTTACAAATTGCAATGCAACCAACTTAATAGCGGTGACTCTCACATAGAAAAGAGAAGACCTTATGACTGAAACAAATACAACACTGTTACTCATTTTAGGTTGTTTGTTATGACAAATTCATCTGCTTTTGTTTCTCATCTGTCAGAAATATCTAAGTAAGCTACTTGATATGCAACATTTTAATCTTTTCTGAAGGTTAAGCTTTTATCTCCATTAAACTGCTTGACTCCTGATGACTACAGCTATCTTGATAAGGAAGTTCTTAGGCAGCTAGAACCTTGAACCCTTTTATCTTACAAATCATTCCTCTAAAATTATATACTGTCAATCAAAGATGATCAGGGAAAAAATTATATCAACATTTGAAATAGGAGTTTTATTTCTATGCACATTACAACTGCATAGATTGGTCATTACAGTAACTCTGGTGACATGGTCATATCTACTGACCAAATCAGTCATTACAATAACTTTACTCACATGGACATTACTAATGTTTAGGTTTGTCATTACAGCAACTTTACTCATATGTACATTAATAGTGCCAAAATTTGCCTATATTGCAATTATGCTCATGTACTCCTCACTATTGCCTAGATTTGTTATTGCTGCAACTGTGGGGATTTGGAAGTTACTACTGCCTAGATCTATCACTAGAGCCACTCTGTTCATCTGGATATTATTACTGGTCAGGAGTAGCATGACTTGAAGACACCTCTTATGACTTTATTGCCAACATCTAAAACTGTTCTCAAGTTTGGATAATTTCTCATACCATAATGAAACGTGAGTACTGATGTTTTAAGCAAAGCTCATCTTTGGAGAGAAAATTTAAATGTTTAGCAGATATTTAAATGAGCAGATAGGCTTAAGGAATGTGAAAAACAGAAAAGAAAAAGTTTCCACTTTACATTTGGACAGTATTAACATAGTAACCATATTTCAATGAAGTACTGTTGCTTTAACTGAATAGACATCACATGGTTTTGAACTTAAAACCTTTCTTTAACTCTTTTGTTACCATATTTGTGTTGTATACATTATCTTTGTTTCAATTAATTTTAAAAATAATGAAGAATTTAGTAAAATAATTTTATAATTATCAAGCTGGTGTTTGGAAAATAAATTAACTTGAAACATTGATGGTATGTTTTAATACAAATCACTTTGAAATATATAATGCTTGTATCATAGAACTAGAGGTGGTTTCAGGCATGTTCATATCAAAAGGGCTAATCAAAAGTCTAAAATCCCTGAAAATAAGTTCATAATCAACATCTGAAAATCATTATGACCGTTAGCAGATAAAATACGTTTTATGAAAAAATAAGCCATGTTTAAACTGAAAAATTGGGTGTCACAGAAGTGGGTTTTAAAGTGATTTAAGTTGTAAACTAATGGTAATCAGATAGAACAGCTAGCTTTAACATGTCATAATGGTTGGTTTCTATCTCTTTGTGAATTGCTTTTTGAATATAGTAGAAAAAAAATAATAATATTAATTGATATAAGGAAACAGCTAAAATATAAGAGAACTGCATATTTTGTTTCTTACTGAATAAGATAACAATACGATAAAAAAGTAAAATTACCTTAAAACTGAATAGATGAGATAAATATCTGAAGGAAGAATCAAAAAGAGGGTGTGGGGTAATGCTATTGATAGTTAATAAATAATAGTATTAAGTTAATAAATACCTTTTCAGGTGTCGATTTTGAGATTAATTACTTTTTCATGATGATTGTATAATTTATAAGATTTTTTTTTTGTCCGCTGTTATAATGAGATGAGTTTTGTTACAATATGTCAACAAATTCACACAAAAATGTATTCTCCTTCTCCAAATTTATTTGCTGCCAGTCTTGATTATATAGAATTTTGTTCCTCACAGTTGTGTTGATAGAACATAAGCTATTACTACAAGATGACAGTAAGAAATAGTAAAATCAACAACCTCTGAAGATAGCATACCCTGAAACATCCCAAAATATCAGGAAGAATTATCTTTAAACTATCTCCACCATATATATATATATATATATATATATATATATATATATATATATATACCTAATATATATTTAAAATACAAAACTTCATTAAAAATAGTGTATTTCAATGAGAATAATCTGAAAAGTTTAAACTGTATCTTAAAAAAGATACAATGTATTTGCAGATATTTAAGAATTTAACTGAATTGTTTATATATGTTACTGCAATGGCATGAAAGGGAGGAAATATCTTTATTTGAAATATCTTCAGTTAGGGTTAAATGCTTTTAATGTAAATCTTTTACCAGCAGTTCCATCTGTTGTAGACATGAGATTGATGGAGTGTAAATAGGGACTGTACAATAATATTCAATGAGAAATGACTACGAATCAATAGAGAAGGAAAAGAAAGTCATTTCTTCACCATTATAATTTAAATATAAATAAAATAACAAACAATGACACAAAGAGATTTCTTAAAAGTCTGTAAACAGTGCAACATCCTCTGGTGTAGCTTCCTCTACAAATTTTGTGTCTTCATCTGGATATTCTTCAAAGTTATTCGTATCACCGGCATGACTAATCTTAGGGACAATGGGAGGCTGAAAAAGAAGAAAACAAAGCATGATATTGAAGGTAAATTCATATTCGTGTTGCAACAGTAACACAAACATAAATTTGTCGAAAGAAAATCTGATGAGTATTACAAATTTGACAATGTCCACTTTTGTCTTTCCTAATACATTTATTATTTTTCCCCCTATGCAAAATCATACCAAACTTATTTAACTACCCTGTCATGATAATAATGATAATAATGATAATATACATACACACACACACATATATATATATATATCTCAAACAGGTCACTTCCTCTCACACATTCTAGTTCGTTGTCATTCAGTGCAATGTGACTTCAAAAAAAAAATTACTTCGCTCTTTCATTTTCTCTTTCACATTAACTCACATTTGTTTGCCTGTCTTCCTGTATCTTTCATGTCACCCCCTCCCCTTCACACATGCACATATACCTACCTATATATATATATATATATATATATGCAAACACATGCGATTTATGCAGTCATTAAGTACTTTAGTTAACAATTCCATACACTACCAGTCAACTAGGGAAGGGGTTTTGTGTTATCTTTGATCCTCCAGAAACAGCAAACATCAAACTACACGTTCAAGTTAAGTGTGTGAAGATATATCTATTTCTTGCATGCATACATACATACACACACATACACATACATACATACATCCATACATACATACATATTAGGATATAATATTTCTCACTTTTCATTATTATATTTTCCTGCAAGCTGAGGTTTAACCCATAGCTGATATAAAATTTTAGTGAACCAAGGTGCATAATTATAAATCATAACAAATAAATAAGCGTATGTCCATGTCTGTGTGTGTGTGTGTGTGTGTGTGTGTGTGTGTGTGTGTGTGTGTGTGTGCACGAGCATGTATTTGCTAATGTTTGTATGTACATTACAAAATATTTAAATAAAAAAAAACATCCTTATACCTTCAGTTTTCTTTCCCTTACATCAGTCCATTTAATACCTTTAAACCACCGGTGGTTTTTCACATCCTCTGCACCAGACTGAAATGAAAGCAATGAAATATCAGTAGAAGGAATTTGTTTTTTACAAAAACATGAAAAATGCAAAATAAAAAAAGAATGATAACAGTGAACTTATTGTTTACAATGCTCAGGTGCACTACTACTCATCAGAAAAATGTAACTAAAAGTACATGAACAGAACACAGAATATGCATGGGAAGTGAACAGTGAACAAGTTATTTAGAAAAAAAAAAGTGGATGGGGCATCAGGTATACTGTTGGCAAATTTAAGGAAGCATGGAAGTTTTGAAGGCTGTAATGACCCAAAAGCTAACGACTGATGCAGGTACTTTATTCCATACTTCAGCAATTCCAAGCATGAAAAAAATGTTTCCAAAGGTCATGGATGCTGTGTTGTTTTTTGATTTTGTAAGCATGTCCACAAGCATTAGACAAGTAGAATTCAAAAGGTACTCAACGTTGAAGTTGGAGAGATGGTAGATAATCTTGTGGATGTCTACCAAGTCAGTTGCCAGATGTGTCCATGCCCAGGGAGGCAAGACATTCAGAGTATGGTAGATGCCTGATGGTCTGAACAGTTTCTAGAAGATTGATACGCTGAGCACGATAGAAGTTTCAGACTGGTGATGCAAACTCTAAGTGTGGATGCACCATAGCCATATATAGCTTTAAATAGACAGCTGGAGAGCAGCTGACAAAGGTTTTACTGATTAATGCTAAAACACCCTCAACGTTCTTGACAATTTTAGAGATGTGGTTTGTCTAACACAAATTACTTAACAATAATACATAGATCACATCACTAGCAGACTTCTCAAGGAGGTGTTGTAGAGGAAGCATGTAAAAGCTGGGTTTTCCTCCCAAAATGCATGGTGGTATACTTGTCCGCAGCCAGCTTGAGTTGCCAATCAGTAATCCATTGCTGCATTGTGTCCAGATCTGATTGCAAGAAAGATCTACAGCATATAGGAACTGTTCTTTTTATCTCAAAGTACAGCTTGATATCATCTGCATATTTCAATACTGTGAATTTCTTCAAATTGGCATCCAAGTCATTATGTTGTTGGCTCTCTGTTGCTTACGACGTCGAGGGTTCCAGTTGATCTGATCAACGGAACAGGCTGCTCGTGAAATTAACGTGCAAGTGGCTGAGCACTCCACAGACACGTGTACCCTTAACGTAGTTCTCGGGGATATTCAGCGTGACACAGTGTGACATGGCTGACCCTTTGAATTACAGGCACAACAGAAACAGGAAGAAAGAGTGAGAGAAAGTTGTGGTGAAAGAGTACAGCAGGGTTCGCCACCATCCCCTGCCCGAGCCTCGTGGAGCTTTAGGTGTTTTCGCTCAATAAACACTCACAACGCCCGGTTTGGGAATTGAAATCGCGATCCTATGACAGCGAGTCCGCTGCCCTAACCACTGGGCCATTGCGCCTCCACCATGTCATTAATATATGCAACAAACAACAGGGGTTCAAGAATGGATCCCTGTAGTAGACCAGATGTTATCTAATAAGAATGCTAACATAATTACAAACTTTAGTAATTTCGAGTACCTGAAAGTACCTTTTTTTTTTTTTATATTTTTCTCCAGACTCATAAAGCCAGTTATCCAGTTTCCATAGCATATAAGTGACCAAGATCAGAACACAGGCTTGTTTCAAGGATCAAGGCCAGCAATACTGAGGAGAAGAAACAAGTCAATTACAATAATCCCAGTACTTGACAAGTAGTTTCTTTTACTGACCCTGAAGGGATAAAAAGCAAAGTTAACCTCTGCAAAATTTGAACTGAGAAAAAGGAATGATAGATCTGTCTTGGGTTTCGACTATTTTGTCAACTGAACAACTGAACTACTCTGCATCATAAATTAACATGTAACTAGCTGAGTATTCCACAGACATATGTGATATTAACATAACTTTCACACCAAATCAGTAAGAGAATAAATGACATGGCTGGAGCTCTGAATTACAGGTACAATCAACCCATTGAGTTTCCACATAGTTTCTGTCTACATAATTTCTCTCAAGTTAACCAAAGACCATGGTAAAAGACACTTGCCCAAGATATCTCACTGTGGGACTGAACACATGAGGTTATGACTACCAAGTTTGCATCTAATAAGCTTACTCTGAATGTACATCTCCTCTTTTTAAGACTGTAGTGTGTAGTCTGAGGAACATGATCAAACTGTCGAATTTCCAGCTGCTTCAGATGCCAAGATGTCAAAAATTGTCAAAGTTAAGTACAAAAAACTATTTTTCTGTTTTCTGAAAAAGCAACGTTTTGGACTTACGACACTTTTGCATAATAGCAACGAATTGCTTTTCTACATAGTACTTTAAATTTTCTGTCTTATGGCTGCATATCATAACCTGAAAATGTTAACTCATAATTAACCTTTAATAAAACAGAATATATATTTTGGTGATTACTTGCTATATGACTCTATTTGCTAGCCATCTCACTCACCCACCACAACTGACTTCTAGAAATCGGTAACAGTAACTCATGAGATGTGGTTTCCTCTTTTTCTTCAGCACCAAAATAAATAAATAAATAAGCACTTGCTTTTACAAATTTCCAAACTCTTAAAAGTTATCTCCCTTGAAACACGAGCGCGCAAGGAATCTCTCGTGCAAGCAAGTACAAGTGTGTCCCCCCCCCCCACACACACACAGATTCTGAATTATTTCTGACAGAAGTTAACAACAGTGACTACAGGACTTCTGTTAAGAGATTTACATAGAAAGTATAAAACTAAATTATATTCTTTAGATTGGTGGTTAACAGTTCTGGGTTCAAAAGCTATCTCAGATGATTTTGTGTTACCATCCTCCTAAAGAATTGACAGAATGTGTAACATTTAAATGCTTACATCAAAATAGGATTTAATATGTTTATCATCATCATCATCATCATTACAATTATCATCATTGTTATTATTAATATGGCCACAAGCTGGCAGCATCATTAGCATACCAAGCAAAATGCTTTGTCCTTACACTCCGTCCTTACACTCCGTCCTTACACTCCGTCCTTACACTCCGTCCTTACACTCCGTCCTTACACTCTGAGTTCAAATTCTGTCGAGGCCAACTTTGCCTTTCATCCTTTCAGGGTTGATAAATTAAGTACCAGTTGCGTACTGAGGTCAATGTAATCGACTGGACCTCTCCCCCAAAATTTTGGGCCTTGTGCCAAGAGTAGAAAAGATTATTTAAATACAAAAATCAATTGAAACTGAAGAATTACCTTCATGTTTCCAAGTCGTCTTGTCCTGTCATGAACTAGGAGCTTTTTTATTAGATCTCTGTAGATAGAACATTTTTCAATCAGTTTATTGATAAAGGAGATTAAGCAAATATTTATTTTACTAACAGAACAATAGGGTAGCAAATAATGCAGGAAAGTGAGAGTAAACATAATAAAGCTTTAACAAAGAACAGGAAAATAGATGCATCGTTAAAATATTTATGATAGTCTTAGTTTTTTTGTATTATTTTGTTTTTCATCCTCTAGCAAAACATCAACCTTACTAGACAAAGATGGCCTAAAAATGTTGCAAGACTATACTTTCTCTTTTAAATAATTATTTTTAAATATCAAACATCCAAAAGATATTTGTGAAGCTATGGGGCTCCCCTATTTCTTTTGACATACAAGGTAGTTGTAACAGTTATTAATGTGGGAGAATGTGGTACAGAAAAGAAACAATACTGGGAGAAAGTAGAACAGAATTGAAAACAGTAGTGAGAGAATGTGCTACTGAAAAGGGGGTAGTTACTGAGAAATGGGGTCTTGAAAAGAAACAGCTATAGGATAATGTTGTACCGAAAGGAAAATGAGGCATTAAAATGAGATAGAAGTAGGATGGTGTAGTAATGGAAAGGGTTAGCTGTGAAAGAATGAAATATAGAAAGAGGACTGTAAAATAACAGCTAGTACTGAAAGGAGTTAGTAATAGAGGATGTGGTACTGTTGTTGTTGTTGGCACTCCGTCGCTTATGACGTCGAGGGTTCCAGTTGATCCGATCAACGGAACAGCCTGCTCGTGAAGTTAGCGTGCAAGTGGCTGAGCACTCCACAGACACGTGTACCCTTAATGTAGTTCTCGGGGAAATTCAGCGTGACGCAGAGTGTGACAAGGCTGGCCCTTTGAAATACATGTACAACAGGAAGAGGAAGAGAGAGAAAGTTGTGGTGAAAGAGTACAGCAGGGTTCGCCACCATCCCCTGTTGGAGCCTCATGGAACTTTAGGTGTTTTCGCTCAATAAACACTCACAACACCCAGTGTGGGAAACGAAACCACGATCCTACGACTGCGAGTCCACTGCCCTAACCACTGGGCCATTGCGCCTCTACGGATGTGGTACTAAACAGGAAACAAATGACAATATATGGAGTTTTTATGGCTTAGTCAAATGAGGAAGAGCAGCACTTATGTCCTTTTTGCAAGGTCTGTGAGACCAGTGGGAGAAAGTTGAGAAAGACCCAGAGACATGCACTGAATGCTTACACAAGAATGGAATTCCCTAAAGGTACCTAAGAGCCAAATGGTGTTGCTAACTGGGTGACCAGTTAAGTCTATTACTTAAGAGTCTATCATCTACAATTTTCGTTTACTCAGTTTCACTCACAAGGTTTAATTCAAACCAAAGTTAGAGTAGAAGTTACTTGCTCAAGATGTAATGTGTTGGAATATATGTGACTGATTGTGAAGGGAATTTCTTAATTACATAAGCCATGCCTCTGAAAGGAGAGAGAAGTGAAAGCTCAAAGAAATATAACTATAAAATTAAAAAGAAACAGAGTGTATCAATATAGAATAGAGCACAAGAGGGAAAGAATGGCTACTTTATGGGAGATGATTTGAGAGAAAAACCACACATCAGGGTTCCTAAAAATAGCTCAAGAAGTTATCAGAAAGGACTGAGAAAATTATACATAAAATAATGTAAAAAAAAAAGAAGGCAGATGATCTCACACTCTTACAAAAATAGGCCATATATAAAAAAAAACAACATAACCTTGATATAAAAATAATACCCAAAATGATAGAACGTGGTAAATGAAATGGATAAGAATAGAGAGCAATGAAGTACTCTGAATAAATAAAGAAGTGGCATATACAAATTGTAGTGGAGGAATAAATAACTATAAAAATACAAGATATGACTTTATTATGACAATTCTTCCTTTACCCACAAAATCAGTTGGAATTCTTCATACTTACTTTGCAACAGGGTCCATGCTTTTTGGCCATGTTATTTTTCCAATAAGAATTTTTTCATAAATATCAAATGGGTTGTCATCAAAAAATGGAGGACATCTGTAGAAAAAGAAAATATAGGAGGATAGAACCCATGTTTCATATGAGATATTTCTCTTTTCCAAGACTTCAATCAATCCTCCTTTATTTCTTCGAAGGAAGGAACACACACTTCAAGTAGTTACCCATGACCCTCTGACAATCCAGCATAACCAAGGGAGAGAATGGGGGAATTGATCCCTGTACTTGATTGATAAACTATTCATCAAGCTCAAAATGACAAAACTAACTTCATCAAGATTTGAATTAGGATGAGCAGAACCAGAACAATTAATAAAAGATATTCATCCAGGTGCAGGAGTGGCTGTGTGGTAAGTAGGTTGCTTACCAACCACATGGTTCCGGGTTCAGTCCCACTGCGTGGCATCTTGGGCAAGTGTCTTCTACTATAGCCTCGGGCCGACCAAAGCCTTGTGAGTGGATTTGGTAGACGGAAACTGAAAGAAGCCCATCGTATATATGTATATATATATATATATATATATATATATATATATATATATATGTTTGTGTGTCTGTGTTTGTCCCCCCACCATTGCTTGACAACCGATGCTGGTGTGTTTACGTCCCCGTAACTTAGCAGTTTGGCAAAAAGAGACCGATAGAATAAGTACTAGGCTTACAAAGAATAAGTCCTGGGGTCGATTTGATTCGACTAAAGGCGGTGCTCCAGCATGGCCGCAGTCAAATGACTGAAACAAGTAAAAGAGTAAAAAGAGTAATGCTAACAATTTTGTTGACTGACCATCTTAAATTATAATAACGGTTTAAGTTAAACTACAGAAAAGAGATCAAGAGTTGAGAGACAACGCAAGAGAGTAAATGAGGCAAGATCTAAATGTCATCAGTGAGAAAAGGTTGTTGTTTAGCCTTTGGTCATACACATGATCAAAGGTGTTCCAAGCTATGACCATTTTAGTCTTTATTCACACAAGTGTAGACAAGATTACACCATCAAATACGTCTTTCCTCTTTAAAAAAAAAAAAAAAAACAATTTCAATGATTATTTGGTTGCAATTTCTAGCAGATTGAATGACAAAATATAAGCTCACTGAGAAGGACTGGTTGAGTCGTCATCGTTGTTGTCAGCAGCAGCGGCTTCATCATTTAACATCTGCCTTCCATGCTGGCAAGGCTTTTTTTCTGAATAATATCACTAGTGCTTGTGATTAGTTAATTTCAGAGAATCAACACTCGGACAGTTATCAGAACTGGTAATCTGGTGATGATCTATCATTTGCAAGTCAGATTATAAATAAAAGATGAAGTGGACTACGTTGTTCACTATGAGATAAACAGAGACTAACATTTTGAGTAGAGCTTGTGAAGAATCTCTCTCTCTATCTCTCTCGCATGTGATCGTAAATTTATCCTATGACAATTATCAAATCACCAGTATATGACATCAGTTTAAAGTGTGTATATGTGCCTGCATGCATGTATATGTGTGATAGTAGTGGTACTAGATTTAAATACACACACACACACAGATACATATATATATAACATTCAGCCATCCTCATGGGAACAGATTGCTATGGATAGGACAGCCTGGAGGACTGCTATCCAGAATGGAGCCAGCTCCTTTGAGCAGAACAGACAACAGGATGAGGAGGCAAAACGCAGGAGAAGAAAGGAGCGTCTTCAACATCCTCGACCATCCCGTGTGAGTTCTGCCCATGACTCTTTCACCACCGACTAGGACTCCAAAGTCACTTTCAGCACAAGCATCAGCCGAGGAGACTGGATGGAAACTGACGAACCCAATGCTCAGATACAAGCTGGAGCCGACTACTACTGCTATATATATGAGGAGGTACCCAAAAGAAACCAGAATTTTGCAATATCATTTTACAGAACCTCCTGGAAAATAACGATAGCGAGAGACATTCCACAGTTGAATTAGAACAGTCACAAACAGTGAAAGAAGACATGCACCCAACACCAAAGCTGTAGAGGAGTAGGGGCCGAAACTGGACGTGGTTCCTCCTGATGATGTCTTGAGCTAACTGGATCCTATAAAGGAGTTGTTGTGGTAGCAGACCATGAAACATGGTTGAAATTCCCCCACTTTCATCGCCTTCAAAGTATTTTTCATTTGAAGCAATGCATCAGCCCAGATGTGTTTTCCACTGATCAAAGCAGTGTTGGAACTCTTGTGGAGTGATGCCTTTTAACACAGCAATAGTTTTTTTCTTCACCTCTTCCACATCTGCAAATTCCATAGCACCAGCTTTCATCACCTTTGATGACCTTCAGAAAAAGGTCCAGATCAACTTACAACTATTCTTTCAGTTCACAACATGTTTTCACTCGTGACTGCTTTTGATCTTCTGTGAGTAAGCGCAGAACAACTTTTGTTGCAACTCTTTTCATTTGCAATTCCTTGCTCAAAATTCATTGGCAGGAGATCCACAACACACCAGTCATATGAACAAGTTCGTCAATTGATTGGCAATGGTCTTCTAAGATCAGTTCAGTAGTTTTCATGATGTTGACATTCGTTCAGGAGGTTGATAGATGTCCTGAACAAGTGGCCATTCCTAAAGCATGAAAACCACCCATAAATTTGTGTTTTGCTCAAAGCAGTGCCCTTGTAAGTTGACAGAAGCATGACAATTGTTTTGGCTGTTGTTTCCTTTGTTTCAGCCATCACAAAAATCAATGAACAGGGGAGAAGCACTGCAAAGCAGACACACCACATGGCATTAGGACTACACTCAATGACAGTAGTCAGCATAGTGATGTCTGAGGGTTGCATCAAGTGGCTTCTGGTGGTGGAAGCCTGAACTACAATGGGCTTGTCCCATAGAGAACGTTTCTGGTTACTTTTGGAAAATGTTCTCCTATTGCATCACTCATGTGCTCAAGCTCACAGAATTCAAACACAGTATTATCAACTAAGAAAACAGTATTTGCTAGTTCATACACCTAACAAATATTTTACATATTTTTACACCTAACAAAAATAGAATGACTTGTAGCTGCTTACACCTATGAGTCATTCCATCTCATGATATCTTCTTTTTATAACAAGCAGGATTCAGTACAGTAGTTTCATGAACAGCATAAAACACCAGTCAGTTTCACATAACTTCCACTGTTTATGCCTGCCTAAAATTCAATCTGCTCTGTAGTACCTACTTTCAGCTAAGTGAACTAAGCCATTGGGTGTTAAGTAACTTAGTCAAAGACATGTAGTGATACAGTGGCAAGATAAGAATTATCAACCTTTTCCTCGGTTGGTAATGACTAAATTGTCTACAGACCCCAATTCTATAATATACATCATGAGGATTGACACAAATACAGAACCAGATGGACTTACCCAACCAGCATTTCATAGATCAAAATTCCTAGTGACCACCAATCCACTGCTTTGTTGTGTCCTTTGCTCTGGATAATTTCAGGAGCTAAATATTCAGGGGTGCCACACAATGTCCACGTCCTGCAATCATAAATGAAAAATTTAAGGATAAAAAAAAAAAAAATAAAGAATGGAGTGTAAATACACTTTTGTTTCATTTTACTAGCAGCAGCTGCACCACCACCACCACCACCAGCAAAAAAGAATCAAACCTGACGCTGGAAAATTTCCCTAGAGTGTTAAGAGCAGGTAGTCATACTTAAGGTATGGAACCAAAAATAACTATTAATAATTTGAATTTATAACCATAATGAGAAGAAAATTCACTGTTGACAATGGAAACTACTCTTAACAGGAGCATGGAGAACTCCCATAATTTCAGTTGACTAAATATTAGATGGCAATATGCAGGGATAAGGAATAAGTCTGATTTTTGGTAGCTTTGATGACAATACCATATGTGTTTCAATATTATTGGATCTCCTCAGCAAAACACAGTCAACAAAAGATATTTGAGCACCAAATTATTTCAAAAGCATATAGTTTTACAAAGAAGATGAGCTGCTGGTTAAGCAATTTAAAATGATAACATTGGAAAATTTCCCAATTGTTTCTTCTGCCAGAAAACCATATAGTTAAGTAAAGGTTACTAAATGAGGTCAGCAGAAAATATATTTTAATCATTTGAAATCTATTTTTATTGTAAAACATGAAGTAAATTGTAGAAATAAACTGGATAATGGAGATCACTGAAGAGTATTCAAACTTCAGAATAGAGACAGCCAACTAGCAAAAACTAATTAAAACAAGTTGACAACAGGCAAACAAATTATTAAGCAGAATCAGAGGAACATTGCACAAAATGCTTTGCATTATTTGATATATCTTTTTACATTCTAAATTCACATCTCACTGAGATAAACTTTGCTTTCCATCCTTGCAGAGTTGATAAAAATATAGTATTATTCAACTGTTCTCTTCCAACAAATTTCTGATCTTTTGCCTTCATAAGAAATTATTATTCTTACAAAAGTGCTGCAATTAGAATTGTTAATGTTTGCGAGCTTATAGTTAACATAATTATAATGTATTGAACTGTAATATCCAAAGACAAGCAGAAGCCATATGGGGTTACTAGAATTTGTTAATACATGTGTACATGCAGGTATAGTGTAAATGCAAACCAGTTAAAGTCAGTAAGTGCGCGTCTAGAGGCATGTAGTTTATATGACGCCACACAGGAAAAGAAAAAAATGAGAAACAAAGTAATGAGGAAAGGAGGTACATGATTTCACATGAAGACAAAGAAATTGGTCCGTGTGATAACAATAGGTAAACAAAGAAAAGAATCAACACAGAAATTTAAAATATAATAGGAAAAACAAAAATAAAAAACTGTTGAGAAACTTATGAAATAATGAAAGAGTCTTCAATTGTTATGGATTTTTTTTTTGTTAGAATAACTTGGTGGGTGGCAAACAAGTAAATATTACCTGAATAACATATAGTGTAATTTAGTATAACTGAGGATTTGTCACACACTGTAACACAAGCATGAATATTTATTGAAACACCCATCAGATAGTAATATCTCAAAAATTAGGGGTTTTGCTTCAAAAGATAGTGAAGGGGCTATGACTATAATCTTGGTAAGCTCTCCCAAAATGGTAAAAGCTATGCACCTAATGCCCAAACTTAACATCTTCAGGCAAATATCCATAAGAAAAATGTGGGTAGTAAGAGAATTATGGAGCATTCAGCCCAAATATTTGCAACCAAGTAACAGTGTTCAGATGCAAACCTACCAACCAAATTAAAAGCATTCAAGAACCAGGTACCAGTGTTGTTCAGCCCATAGTGTATCTCAACCGAGCAGAATCAACATCAACAGTATTCCAGCTATAACCATCCAGTACTTCTGTCCAATGCATCCTTCCTTCTTTTGAGATAGTATATTTCATGGAATTTTGCTGCTATTTCTAGTAGGTTGACTTATTGTTCTCTCATTAACTTGAGGTTCTGATATTGAACAGAATAGAGGTTAAATCTTAAGAGAAAAATGCATATCTACAGTCTCAGACATGGAATTTCTTATCAGTTTCTGGATATTCTGAAGACAAGTTTTGTCTGCCAAGATTCAGAGCAAACCAGGATTAAACATTTTATTCATGTAGCATTCTCATTTCAAATTCAATGTTTAACAGCCTTTTATGACTGAAATCTCTAACAAAATAAAATAAACTTCAACCATTTTTCTTTTAATCAGTACTTCTGAGAAATAGATACAGAATATGTGAAATTAGACAGTAAAGCAAAAATGCTTTAAAACACGTTTGCAAAACCTTTCACCTATCTAGAGCAAGCCAATTCTGATACAAACAACCACTGTCTACAAGTGTACATCTGTAAGTAGATACATAAAGAAATACATAAATATACATACACAGGCAATCACACACATTAATTTTCCTATATACTTATACACACACGTTTGTGTGTGTGTATAAATACACATATATACACACATACACATATATATAAATACAAATATATATTTATATATATTCATCGGACGAGAACTGGTGCTTTCAACATGATGTTCACCAGTCCTCTGTCAAACCGTCCAACCCATGCCAGCATGGAAAGCAGACGCTAAACGATGATGATGATGATTCATATATCATCATCATCATCATCGTTTAACGTCCGCTTTCCATGCTAGCATGGGTTGGACGATTTGACTGAGGATTGGTGAACCAGATGGCTACACCAGTCTCCAATCTGATCTGGCAGAGTTTCTACAGCTGGATGCCCTATATATATAAGCATATATAAATTTACACACACATATTTGTAGTCACTCTGGTCACTCTCTGAAGTAGCAGTTATTTGTTCAATATAGGCATAAAGGACATCAGTAGACAAAAACCACACAAAGTAAGGAGGAAATAAATAATAATATATGAAGTCAGATAAGTAAAAAAAGAGTGGTGGAAAGGTGTAGAAATATGAAAACAAGACAAGATCAAAAGAATATATACAATGAAAATGAATACACCGATGAAAGGAATACAAGAGGATCTAATGTTTCAAGCTATACTTTTTACTAAAGAGGAAGAAAAGACAAGTAAAAGAAAAAGTAATAGAAACAGTACTGACTTTATGATGACGCATATATTATATTATCATAGGATCATATATCCAAAAAAGAAGCATACTCTAGAAGTTAGAGCAGTAATGTACTTACATGAAGTTAAATATATGTCCGGTCATAGAGTGACTAATGGTTTTGCATCCATAATGCACTTAGCTTTACAGATGACTCGTCAGACTCCAATTGTTGCCGGGCATATAAACACTCTTCCACCGGACCGGTCTAAGGGCGATAACTTGTCCCGTTTAAGGCTCAGACCGTGTTTATTATTCTTTTATTTATAAATTAACTGACCATAACAGTTTTCTACCTCTAGTGAGAAAAAAGGTTATATGCCCGTGACCATTGGTGTCTGATGAGTTGTGTCTAAAGCTAAGTGCTTTATGGATGTGAAACCATTGGTCACTCTATAACCAGACATATAATGGGTTGGCAAGGAAGTAATTTCGGTTTTTTAGTGTGAAAGAAGTCATTTGATTTTCCTACAAAGAATCAACTTTAATCAATTATATATTTTCCATTTTGTTCAATGACCTTTTGCTATCTTTTTGGCAACTTCATGATTCCGTGCTCAGAACTTTTGGTCCTTATCAGCCAAAAACTGAAGAAAGTGCGATTTCAGGTCATCATCATTATTGAAAGTTTTACCATTCAAAGAATTTTGCAAACTTCGAAATAAATGGTAAACTGATGGTGCGAGGTCAGGGCTATATGATGGATGTGACATCACTGCCCAACCAAGCTCCAGTAATTTTTCACGAGTTAGCAAAGACGTGTGTGGTCTAGCGTTGTCATGGTGGAACACAATTCCTTTCTGATTTGCCAATTCTGGCTGTTTTTCTTTGATTGCTTGACAGTAAACATCTGATTTGATCGTTTGGTTCCTTGGAAGCAGCTCAAAAAAACACAACACCTTTGTAATCCCACCAAATTGACAGCATAATTTTTTTTTTTTTTAATGCAATTCAGCTTTTAATGTGGTTTGTGCTGGTTCATTATGCTTGGACCATGATTGTTTGCGATTGACGTTATTGTAGACAATCCATTTTTTATCACAAGTGATGATTTGTTTCAAAAGAAGGTTGATTTCCTTGCGTCGGAGATGCATATTGCAAATATTAATTCGTTGTGTTAAGTGAACCTCTTTCAATTCATGTGGAACCCAAATATCAAGCTTCTTAACGAGTCCAAGACATTTTAAGTGATTTTCAATTGTTGTGTGTGATACATTTAACCTCTTTGCAATCTCTCGCACAGTTTTATGACAATCAGATTCAATTATGGCTTTGGTTCGGTCATCATCAACTTCAGTAGGTCGACCAGAATGTTGGTCATCTTTGAGTGAAAAATCTCCAGAACAGTATTTTTAAAACCATTTCTGAAATGTGCTTCCTGTTAAGCAATCAACACCATAAATTTCACATATCTCTTTGTGAGCCTCAGCAGCTTTCTTGCCTTTAGCATTATGGCACATATATTAGAAACCCAGTAAAAAATCATGGTCATTGCTTTTCTTCATAATTGATACTATTTTGCCTTTTTTAAGTTATCTAATTTTTTACAGCAAGCCAGAGCAACAGCATCCTTGATTAAACTCCTCATATACATTTGCTTTATTGTAACTTATTGGATCAGTTTGGTAATCTATCAAGTGATGACACACTTTGTACACTATATTTAAGTTTAAATTTGTTCATGTCTGTAACATGCATAAACTATATGTTTGAAACTAGAAACAATTGTGCACAACTATTAGCATTCATTCAATGTTTTAACAGATTTTTCACAAACAGTTAGAGTGGATTTATGCCTATTTAATAACATACACAGTTACAATACTTGCATATTGCAGTATTCTTGTTCTGCATAAATCACTTAAACTGATTTCCCAATGATTTGTCATCATTAGTTTTTCACTTTCCTTTTATGAAAAAGCATTAATATGGTTACATAATGGCTTACATAAGGGGCTGCTGCTATTATACTTAAAGAAACTTTTTGTTTTCTTTTTTTTTTTTTTACCTAATCAAAGCAGAGAATTTACTGAATACAAATAGGTAGGGCTTTAAAAAAGAAACAAAATAGATATAGACAAAAAACCTCTTACCCATTTTTTTTTTTTTTTGCTTTCCACTCAATTTAATTGCAAATTGAAGATGGCAGCATAAATACCATGACAGAGTGTGTCAAACTAAGAATATGCATTTTCTTTTAAATAAAACCATGTTTGAAAACGATGAAATTTTTTGCACCTATTGAAAACATCCTAGCAAGATACACTATCAAGAACACATGTTATGTATGTCTTCATAAATAAACTAATTTAACCTAACTTAACCTAGCATAATGGTACTTTGGGTTAGGCCAGTTAAGGTTAGATTAGTTTGTTTATGAAAATATACAAAATATTTACATTATAAATACATTTCTCAATATTAATAGCAGCTGCAATAATAGCCTACATCTGAACATATCATATGCCAAATGCACAACTGCAGAACATCCAAAAGTTTTTTTTTGTTTTTTGTTTGTTTTTCTTTTCTTATAAAATCCATATCAGCTGATGTACTTCAATTAGAAAAATTAAGTTTTTCTTTTTCTCTTGCTATAATAATGCTGATATAATGCACTGTAAATGTGACAGTAACTAATAATTCAAATCAGTTCTTATTCAGAAGTACTGTACTTCTAGATTGGCTGGAGAACCAAATCTTGCTTATATATTCCATTTTTGGCATTGTTACTATGGCTGGATACCCTTCTTAACACCAAGTACTTTACAGAGTGAACTATGTACACTTTATCATGGCAGAAGCACTAGAGAGGTTATCACCTTGACAAAATTCTACCCTACATTGTCTCCACCCGATTTAGAATAGAGAGGACTAACCTATTAGAAACTGAAAAACTAAAATTAAAATTATATTCACCAAGCATTATTTATTCATTTACTACAAGCTGAACAATAAAGACACGTTCTCCCCAGCCCCCTGCCCCCAATCCATGCTAATCCTAATGTGCTCATAATTTATATTGTGAATTTTAAACAAAAACAAAAAATAATAGTTAATTGTAATTATTAAACCTTAATTATAGTTTGCTGACAAATGGTTTGTACATAGAACTAGTGGTTTCAGAAATATTGATTTGAATTTAAACAAGGCCTTAAATCAGATATGATTCAAACAATTTTGGATATCTGATTAATTAGAATTTTGACTGGACACGCAGGCTAAGAGAGGTCGCAAGTTTCCAAATCATATGCCCAGGCTCTGATGTAAGAATCTAGTTTTTAAGATATTGGCACTACAAGGCTGATCATATCAAGGGAAAATATGACATTGTTTGAGGTAGATCCAGCTGGTTTCCTTGAATGTTTCCTGAACCAGAGACAAAGAGACAATCGATGCGGTGAAAACACCCCTCCTCACTTGCTCCAAAGAAGGCCAAGGTTGTTTTATCTACAGGGAAAGTGAAGACCAAACAACTAGGATCACTAAAAAGAGGGCTCTTATTTCAACAGGACAATGCTCCAGTACACAAGCCTTTGGTTTCAATGGTTGCTGCGTACGACTGTGTCATTGAACTGGTTAATCAACCTCCCTATTTTCTTGTTTTGGCCCCATATGGCTATTGTCAGTTTCCTAACATGAGAAAAAACACTCCATGAGAATATATTAGACAGCCAATGAACTTTTCAGTTGCATTTGTATTATTATGTGAGGATGACATTAAATGCTGTGAGGATTAGTTTTTAAAACAACTTTGAATATAACCACATTAACTGTGTTAAATCAACACTCAATTTTTCTCAGTTTGGTAAGACCAAAGTAAATTTTTAAAATTGTGTGCACTGCATTTTTTTCTGTCAATATCAAAACAATAAACTATAAAAAAGAAGTACTCACACACAGATCAATTTATGTATATACCTGCAAACATGTTGTTGTTGGCACTCCGTCGCTTACGATGTCGAGGGTTCCAGTTGATCCAATCAACTGAACAGCCTGCTCGTGAAATTAACGTGCAAGTGGCTGAGCACTCCACTGACACGTGTACCCTTAACGCAATTCTTGGGGATATTCAGCGTGACACAGTGTGACAAGGCTGACCCTTTGAATTACAGGCACAACAGAAACAGGAAGTAAGAGTGAGAGAAAGTTGTGGTGAAAGAGTACAGCAGGGTTCGCCACCATCCCCTGCCGGAGCCTCGTGGTGCTTTAGGTGTTTTCGCTCAATAAACACTCACAACGCCCGGTCTGGGAATCAAAACCGCGATCCTATGACCGCAAGTCCGCTGTCCTAACCACTGGGCCATTGCGCCTCCACATCTGCAAACATATATACACAAACACATACATACACAGAAGACAAAAAATTGACTTACCTGTCACGAAGCCTCTTAGCAAAACCAAAATCAGTAATTTTCATATGGCCTTCATAATCTAAGAGGAGATTTTCTGGTTTCAAATCTCTGTAGACAATTAATTTACTATGGAGATAGTCTATTGCTGAGATCAGTTCACAGGCAAAAAAGTTAGCCCAAGCACTGTTGAAAAACCCAGACTTTCGCAGATAAGAGAACAGTTCACCACCAGGTACATATTCGAGTAGCATATAAAGAAAATTCTGATCGTGGTAAGACCATGACCTGAAAAATAAAATATGACATATATGAATGTGTGTGTGTGTGTATGTGTGAGAGAGAGAGAGAGAGAGAGAGAAACAGTGTGTGTAAGAGAGAGAGGAGGGGAGAGTGTGTGTGCATTTTATTTTTTGTCCAAAGAAGAAGAGCACTATGCGTATGTATGTTCAAAGGAGAGGAACTGTATGTGCATATGTTTGCATGTAGGTTTTATTGTTTGGTTCAAATAAGAATGGTAACATGTATATCATCATCATCATCATCGACATCATCATTATCATCATCATCATCATTGTTTTAATCTCCACTTTTCCATGCCCACAAGGGTTGGGCAGATTTTCTGTTACCAGATGCCCTTCCTGTTTCCAATCTACATCTGTTCCCATTCAAGGTAATATTTTTTCTAGACTAGACATATCTTGGAAGATTGAAAACCAAGGTAACTGAACAGTAGCATTCACTTTCAACTATTACACTATGAAGTGGTATCAAAAAGTTCCCAAAATAGTTCTGTAACATACCAAGAGATGGCAGCACACGGTTGCATGTGCAGTGAGAGCTAGCAGTGAGAGCTAGCAGTGACCTTCATGAGGCAGTGAGCTGAGTGACATTGCTGTGTTTACTTCACAAGTTGTGAAATTTGTGTTTTTGTGATCATGTGTATGCTGTAGACTGCGATTTTTGACATGGACAGGAAGTTGGAATAAAGAACCAATGTGAAATGTTGCGTTAAACTAGAGAAGTCTGCCACAGAGACATTGAGCATGCTTTGGCAAGCTTATGGAGACAAGGCAATATTTGTATGCAATATTTTGAGTGGCATTAGTGCTTCAAAAGTGGCACAACAGAGCAGCAGCTCAATCAAAAGCATGCTCATCGTTTCTTTCAACATCTGTGGTATGTGCATCAAGGATTTGTCCCCCAGGGCCAAACCATCAATCAAGAGTTCTACTGTGATGTTTTGAAATGTTTGATGGAGGATGTTTGGCAAAAGCAACTGGATCTGTGGAGCATGAAAAATTGGATTTTTCATGATAACAATGCACCCTGTTACTGAGCTCTCCTCACTCGCGAGTTTCTTGCCAAAAGCAACATGGTATCACTTCTGCACCTGCCCAATTCGCTAGATTTAGCACCTGTGAGCTTCCATCTCTTCCCCAAAATGAAAATTCAGCTCAAAGGTTGCTGTTTTAACACCATTGTTGAGATCAAGAGTGAATTGCAGAAGGTCCTTGACTCGCTTACAGAAAACAACTTCCAGACCAAATTCCAAAAGTGGCAGGAATGCTCGGACTGATGTATTGCTGCGCAAGGTGACTATTTCAAGGGATATTGTTATATGGACTGTTAGATTTGTTTGTTGTTCGTCTGAAGTCCCATATTTCAATATAGTTCATTTGAGGTCCCTGTTTCGTTGTTTTGTGTGACTGTCGAGGTTAAATGTTATTGAGATATATGGCGAGGACAACATTCTTGTTTCTTGATAACTAACAATTCGGTGAGTGAGTTCTTTGTTTATAGTTAATAAATAAATGTGATAACCAAATAGTACGACTTGTTGTGTTTTCTCTACGAGTCCCCCGAGAGGAATACAACAGATATGATGTTAAAACTTAGGAAAATAAGTTATTTTTTTTATTAAACAAAACTAGTCCAGGAATTTTTTGACACCACCTCGTATGTCAAGAGAAAGAGACAGCAACACACACACACACACACACACACACTCATGATGTGTTCTTTCCAGTTTCCACCTACCAAATCCACTCACAAAGCTTTGATCGGCCCTTAAAATATGTGCATATTTTATTGCTAAATTCAATGCCTAAGTGCAGTATGTGTGCTTGTCTACTTATGAATTTTATATTTTAGCCCAAGCAAGAGAGTGACTGTGTAGCTAGGTGTGTGTTTTATTGCTTGTATATTTGTGTGTGTTTGTGTGTGTGTGTGTGTGTGTATATATATATCTATCTATATATATATATATTTGTATATATATGTATATATGTATGTATATATGTATGTTAATGACTCCATTGTACTTAGTTAGGAGTGGGGGGGGAGTAAGAAAGAGAGAGAGAGAGAGATTGCTTCATCCAACAGAGGGAGTTGTGTGTATGTTTGCACTAGTGTGTTTTATTACTTAGTTCAAGCATTGTGCATGTGTTTGTGTTCTATTGCTTTGTTCGTGAGAGAAGGGTAGTATGTGTATACATCTATACGTTTGTTTGTTTGCATTTTCACTGCTTTGTTCAGAAGGTCGGTATGCATGTTTAAGTATGTATCCTTGTGTGTGTAACTGTGTATGTGTATGTAATTTATTGCTTAGTTCATGAAAGAGGAACAAACAATGTTTATAAGTCTGTATGTTTGCATACGTGGTATGTTTTGCTTCTTCAAGGCAAAGAGGAGGGCAGTACATGTAGGACTATATATTTTGTATGTACAAATGTGTGTTTTAGTAATTAGCCTTTGCAGGTCCTCCTCTTGCATTAATGAGATTGATGTGGTTAATATTCAGTTTTGAGTTCAATAGGTTGCTACATATACTCTCTCTTTACTCTTTTACTTGTTTCAGTCATTTGACTGCGGCCATGCTGGAGCACCGCCTTTAGTTGAGCAAATCGACCCCGGGACTTATTCTTTGTAAGCCTGGTACTTATTCTATCGATCTCTTTTGCCGAACCGCTAAGTGACGGGGACGTAAACACACCAGCATTGGTTGTCAAGCAATGCTAGGGGGACAAACACAGACACACAAATACACACACACACACACACATATATATATATATATATATATATATATATATATATATATATGACGGGCTTCTTTCAGTTTCCGTCTACCAAATCCACTCACAAGGCTTTGGTCGGCCTGAGGCTATAGTAGAAGACACTTGCCCAAGATGCCACGCAGTGGGACTGAACCCGGAACCATGTGGTTGGTAAGCAAGCTACTTACCACACAGCCACTCCTGCGCCTATATATAGAAATAGATAGGAAGAGTGTTCTGGAAGACAATATTTTCAGAGTAAGTGTTTCGGGGTGAGATTGTAGGGATGACAACATGAGAGAAATGGGTGCATCAGATGATAAATGAGGGACTTCAGGGAGTTAAAATTACACCAGAATTGATATTTTTGTTGCTTCATTAATGATAAAATAATATACCAATTATTTAGCTCCCGGCCAGCTCTAGTTCCCCACATCTGTGATAAATGTTCCAGTAGTGACCATTTCGTCTCTTTTTTTTATTATTATTCAGAATTACATTATTCAATTTACTTTCTTTTTTTTTTTTTTTAGGACAGTAGGGCATGATTTGAAGGAAATTTCACTGCTATTTCTAGCAGGTTAATTTTGTTACATTGATCAATTAAAAAGATGACTACTACAACCACCAATCACTACTACCGCCACTGCTAACACCACCACTACTATCACCATTACCATCAACGCCCTTAGCATTACCACCACCACCACTATCAACACCCTCCTTATCATTACTGCAGCCATTACCATTACTCACTCTCTAATTTATATGTGTATATATATATATATATATATATATATATATATATATATACATATATATTTACACATACTAGAGTCATAGGTCATGTCATGTCTGTAACTCACAATCCATTAAGTTTTGCTGTGTGGGTGTGGGTGTGCAGTAGTAGTAGTAGTAGTAGTAGTAGTAGTAGTAGTAGTAGTAGTAGTAGTAGTAGTAGTAGTAGTAGCAGCAGCAGCGACAGTAGTAGCAACAGCATTTGTGCATGTCTGTGTGCATGTGTGTGTGTATGTACAATAGTATGTGTGTGCATATGTGAATGACTTATCTCGGGCAGTAACAAGTGTGTGTGCGTGTGTGTGTAAGCATGCACATGTGCATGTGTGTTTATAAGAAAGCATGTAGTTGTACCACCACCACCACCACCACTACCACCAGCAACCCTTCTTCAAGAGAGAATATTGTGGCAGTTGCTGTTGCCGGCTAACCTGAACTGTCACTCAGTCTCTGTTGATTGTTTGCTTAAAGATGAAGGATTACGAATGTATTAGCGTGGCTTAGACTATTTTGCGATAAAGGAAGGTGTACAGATGGTTGGACTCTAAAAAGTATTAAGCTGACCTGACATGTCATCCCTACCACCTCAATGTTTTTTTTACATCCTGAAAGGGGGGAGGGGGAGCTCAGTGGTGATAGAACAGGGCTTAAATTAAATAACAATACAGACACTAGACTACTTGGCACTGTTGTTAGTCATAGAAGAAGACCTAACTGCAGGTCATCATATGAAGTGTCACACTAATGCTACTCCAAATATAAACAAACTTCACTGATAAACTAGTAATAGACTAGGCACCCAGTGGTTAGGGCAGCGGATTCGCGGTCATAGGATCGCGGTTTCGATTCCCAGACCGGGCGTTGTGAGTGTTTATTGAGCGAAAACACCTAAAGCTTCAGGGGATGGTGGTGAACCATGCTGTACTCTTTCACCACAACTTTCTCTCATTCTTTCTTCCTGTTTCTGTTGTGCCTGTAATTCAAAGGGTCAGCCTTGTCACACTGTGTCACGCTGAATATCCCCGAGAACTAAGTTAAGGGTACACGTGTCTGTGGAGTGCTCAGCCACTTGCACGTTAATTTCACGAGCAGGCTTTTCCGTTGATCGGATCAACTGGAACCCTCGACATCGTAAGCGACGGAGTGCCAACAATAGCTGTTGTGTTGTACCTTTGGTAATTGTCTCCTTCCATAACCGGTTATGGTAAGACTCATGATCATAAGATTATGGTTTTGATTCCTGGACCGGGTGATGTAATATGTTCTTGAACAAAACACTTCATGTCATGTTTGTTGCTTCAGTCCACTCAGCAATGAGCAATGCTGCAATGGACTAACATCCTGACCAGAGAGGAATACATATATGCCAGAGAAACCAGGAAACTGGTCCCTATGCTCCTTATGGAGTAATGTAGACTAACCATAACACTGTGCATGCATGTGTGTATGAGTGCATATCTTTCACTGATATCAGCAAAAGATGTATACATTAGTAAAAATTCCAATAGACCAGTACAGCCAAACAAAAATAACTTGTATTCATTCCATGAGTCACTGATTTTCCTTATTGCTCTTATCATATTTAATGCTGAGAACTAATGACTGTCCTATTGAAAGAGAGAAACCAGTGATACTATATTAAAACAAATAAGAAGAGTAGGTCCAGGGCTAAATTTATGTATGGGCCAATATGGGCCACAGCACCAAGCATTAGGAACCTCTTTAACTCAGAGAAGCCTAACACTTAGAGTTAAAAAATTTTAAATATACTTTCAGCAATGGAATAAATAATTAATGATCTTTTTTTACTTACTTAAAATTTCTTTTTGTTCCAACAGAGTTCTTTTGATATTTACTGGACCCTTTTAGATTTCAAAAGGCCATTGAATTTAATTGTCTTTCTAAATCTACCAAAACGTTTAAGTTTTGGGGCCTCTTTAAATTGTTTGGGTCCCATAGATTTAATAAGGGCCTCTTTATAATCTTAAACTTTGAATTACTAAAACTGTAGTGGCCCTAAAATATACCGACCCACTAAGTCTAAATCAGGCCCTGTATGGGTCATCTCAGATCAAACGGACCAAACTGACCATGCATCTGCCTGAATGGAGATTATAGTGTATCTCTGACATGCAAAGGCTTATTTAGTGCAACATGGTGTTAAGGATGTGTGTGTGATAGCATAGCAGTATGTGTAGGTTGTGTATGATGTAGTGGAATGTCATGAACATATGTAGAGTAGAGTACAGTATGACAGACTGCGTATGTATATAGAGTAAAGTATGACAGCTGGAATATGTTGTATGTATTAATTAGGATATATATGTTGCATGGTTGGTCTCATGGGCATCTTGCATTTCCTACATTGTCCAGTCTGTAGGTGTTAGTGTAGGCGGCAACAATGGAGTAGGATAAAGTGGAAATGAGTGGAGCATGACAGTTGCTGTTCTGATTCAACTGTTCGCTAAACATATTAGAAAATTAGTATAATTATTGTCAAGTACTAAAATCATTCAATGCAGTGAGCATGGAATATTTAATTAAAAAATAATTATCCACTGAGAAAGGAGTACAGGCATGGTTGTGTGATTAAGAAGTTCACTTTGCAACCATGCAGTTTTGGGTTTGGTCACACTGCATGGCACTTTGGGTAAGTGACTTCTATTATAGCCCTGGGTCAACCAATACCTTATGAATGAATTTGATAGAGGGAAATTGTGTGCAAGCCTGTTATTTATCTATGTATGTGTGTTTGTGTCTGCCCCCTCATCATTGCTTGATATTTGGTTTGCGATGGCTTGCTTATACCTTCATAACTTAGCTGTTTGCCAAAAGAGACTGACAGAATAAGTACCAGACTTTCAAAAATAAGCACTGGGGTCAATTTGCTTGACTAAACCCTACAAGGTAGTACTCCCAGCATGGCTGCAGTCCAATGACAAACAAATAAAAGATACAAAAAAAAAACAAATAAAAGAAATAGGAAAACAACTATCATTATTTTAATCATTTTTGAAAGTTTTATAATGTGATTTCTGTATATATCACCTTAGTGTTGTGGACTAATACAGTGTGGTATATAGTACCACAGAACGGGGTAAATACCAACTGTCCCCACTTGATGTATTCCCAAATACCCTGCCAACAAATGTAACCAATCCAAAACAACTCTCAACGAACTATAACAACTTCTCAACAATTTTCTGTAACTCCACGAACTCATGAACAACACCTTTCGACTTCCTGCGATTTCACATCTTTTGCTCTCAGTCAAACATGCTGCTACTTATATGATCCTTGCCATAACATAACAATCTCTCCTTTTGAGATTTGATGTCTGTAGGAAGTGCAATTTGTTTATTTAATTTTATTCTATTGTTTTTTCATCATTACTTCTCCCTTTTTTTTATTTTAATTTCTTCAGAAGTTTTAATACTTCTTTCACTTAGGAACTATTTCTCGTCATTCAGTTTGTTTACATTTTCTATTGCTGGTCCGCCTAGATTCAACCTCTTTTGGCATTGGAACATTGAACAAGTCATAACAAACTTCCATTGATATTTCTTCTTTTTATCTGGTATGTCTAGTCTTCAGCTGGTTCAAATGTTGTTTGTGCTCTCCTATTTAACTTTTTATTATGTACATCATGCTGCCTATTCTTTGCATCACTACACCGTCCTCCCAACCTTGTCTTCCATTCTTATATATATTGAAATGAACTTTATCTCCCACATTAAAATACTTTGTTGTGTTTCTTGGGTTTTCCCTATAAGTCTTTTTTGTTGGTAACAATTTATCAAAAATTGATTTTATCTCTCGATGGGCGACTTGTCTGAACAGGTGTTCAGGTTAGGTGTTACCCTCTAAACCCTTAAAAATTGAGTTTGTGTTGCATCATTGCCTAATTCATTTCCTAATTTTCTTAGTGCTCGCTTAAATGTGTCTATGAACCTTTCTGCTTGCCCATTTGATCTCGGGTAGTACAGCGGAGTAGAGATGTGATTGATTGCATACCACTCACAGAAATTTTTAATTCATACCATGAAAACTGCATTCCGTTACCCAATACTATGGTGTCTGGGACAAAAAGTTCATAAAGGAACCTTATTGTTACCTTCAAGGTTGGTTGACTGCATTTACATATATCTGGCCACTTGGTATAACTGTCTACTATGATCAGATAATACACTTTGTTTACTGGTCCAGCAAAATCTATATGTAGCCTGGACCACAGACTGTCTGTCTTAGGCCATGATTGGAATTTCACCTGTGGTGACTTTGTTGTGAGAGCACAACCTCTGCAGGATTTCACCAATTGTTCAATATCGCGGTCCATAGTAGGCCAATACACGTAACTTCTCATTACTGACTTCATTCTTGAAATCTCTGGGTGTACCATATGAAATTCACTTAATACATGCTTTTGTAGTGCAACTGGCACTACAACTCTTTGTGTGTACATCAACACATTATCACACAGAGAAAAATGGTTCGCATTTGTGTTACATATATTCTTATTTTCCTTTACCTTCAACATTTCTTTCATCTTTGCAATGAATTTGTCATTCTCCGATTTTAATTTTTTACCTTGAACAATTCCTAGTAGCTCCCAAATGACATTACACAAAAATGTTTTTTATTTCATTTTCCGCTCACATGAAGCAATCATGGTATCTTTGAATAGTTCCATATTTTTTAACACAAATACTTTTGCTTCACAGGTTTTACCATGAAATGTAATACTGCTTACTATTTCACCTAAGAACTGTGATCTTTCTCCTGTGACACCATGTGCACTTTTCAATGTTTTCTTTAATGTAGGTTTCCCAATTTTCTTCCATGTGTTGCTATCAATAACTGTAATGTTGCTACCTGTGTCTAGTTGCAGTTTCACATTCACATTGTTTATTTTTACACATACATACTTTCTTTTTTGGGTATCATCATGACTTTCCATTGAGCAAACCTTTTTAGAAAAAAGTTTTTTTTCCGACCTTTTTTGCTTAGCTATGAAGTGCAAGCTTTTAAGTCTTATTTTTTGACAACTAAAACATTTCCAAGATTTAAATGGACAGTCATTCTTAAAATGCAGACCTCCACACCCATAACATGGATTTGGTCGTAACATTCTTTTATCTTTATTTATACCCAGTTGACATGTCTGTACTTGAGAGAAATATTTTTCTTCAATTTTCTTTACGTCCTGTTGCAAGTTGATAATTCTTTGACATTCCTCTGGCCCTCTTGTTCTAGTTTTGTAAGAATCCGTGCATGTATTTCTGCATCTTTGTTTGCTGTCAAACTTTGCACAAAGACAAGGCATTGAAACATGTCTGGAGATAATTCCTTCAGTTTAGATATTTTGCACATTTTATTTACGATTGTGGTATAACTGACCAAATCTTCATCCTCTTCTTTTACTAAGTTCAAACACTCCCAGCAAGTGTTAAACAGGGAACTCTTATCACTGAACATTTTGGATAGCAATCCAACTATTTCCTCGAAGCGAATTTCACTTATTTTCTTTTTGGGCAAAATTAAATTGCAGTATTTTCCATGATCTGGGTAATAACTAAATTCAGTTATAGCATTTGCTATACCATCTGGCAAAAGCAAACTTGCGGTATTTCCCGGCTTCAGCATCAGTTCCAGCAACTGATTGTGTTGTAGGTATTGGTGCAACTCCTGTTACTGTTGTTGTTGTTGCTTTTGTAACTGTAATATGTCAGTTAATAAGGTCTTCTATGATTAACAAATTTTTTTTATCATAAAAATTGTTAATGACCAACATAAGCTTTGAATCACTCATTGCCACTTTTATAACATGGTTTCTGTATATGTCAGCTTAGTGTTGTACACTAATAACAGTGTAATATACAATACCACGGAACGGAGTAGACACCAACTATCTCCACTTGATGTATTTCCAAATACTCAGCCAACAACTGTAACCAATCCAAAACAACTCTCAACAAACTATAGCAACTTCTCAACAATTTTCTGCAACTCCACGAACTCACAAACAACACCTTTTGACTTCCTGTAATTTCTCATCTCTCACTCTCAGTCAAACATGCTACATCTTATATATGAGATTGGCTAGTCCATTCTCACAGGGGGTGTCATGATTCTCGCCATAACAGAGGTTTGTAAGAAAGCTCTGAACATTTTTTAGTCATATAAGATCTCTTCAGAAAAGTACAGACATCACAGTACATGCTGAAATAATGATGAAAGAATCACTCAATAGATGTTTGAGATTTATACATAAGTATGAAAGTTAGCTTATCTACTAAGTCATTTTCTAATAAAAATTTCAGTAGGTACAGTGAGGTTTATGCTTTGCTGAAAAGATCTAAGACCAAAATACATCTGGAATTGTCTTCTGTGCTTAACAAAATGATTAAAATGTTATTTAATCACGTACCTAATGGCTTTCCTCACTGCATGTCATCATCATCATTTTCCATGCTGGCATGGGTTGGACAGTTTGACAGGCATTGGCAAGCCCCTGTCAAACTCTCCAACCCATGCTGGCAAGCCAGAGGACTACACTAGGTCCCAAATGTCTGATTTGGCATGATTTTTATAGCTGGATGCCCTTCCTAACACCAACTACTTTACAAAGTGTACTGTGTGCTTTTTACAGTCCATTGGCACAGGTACATTTTATGTGGTATTAGCACAAATGCGTTCTACATGGCACCAGCACGAGTGCATTTTATGGAACACCAGCAAGACGAAGACCTTTCAGCTGGGAGAGGAAGTGGGGGCATAGCCCATAAAGGATATGCTTGTATGCATGCTTGGATAGCCATGATTCCATTTAGCTTGACATGTCATCTCAAGTACAGCAAATCACCACAAGTCCCAGTCCCTTGTCATCTCCTATCATCATAACTCCAACTTTCTCTATTTACTTGCTCCTCCTACTCCTCTTGTAATTTAAAACTAATTTTATCACTCACTTGAAGATCCTTTCTCACCACTTTGTCCCATGTCATCCTGAGTCTACCCTTTCCACAGGTTCCTTCCAAAATTAGAGATCAGCACTTCTTTAAGCAGCTGTCCTTGACTTTAAGGAGCTGTACTCATCCATACACCAGCATACTGAATTTTAAATATATTAGTATTAAATGAATATGTTAACACTAACTTGCTTGTTGTTGCTGGCACTCCGTCACTTATGATGTTGAGGGTTCCAGTTGATCCGATCAACGGAACAGCCTGCTCGTGAAATTAACGTGCAAGTGGCTGAGCACTCCACAGACACGTGTACCCTTAACGTAGTTCTCGGGGATATTCAGCATGACACAGTGTGACAAGGCTGACCCTTTGAATTACAGGCACAACAGAAACAGGAAGTAAGAGTGAGAGAAAGTTTTAGTGAAAGAGTACAGCAGGGTTCGCCACCATCCCCTGCCAGAGCCTCGTGGAGCTTTAGGTGATTTCGCTCAATAAACACTCACGACGCCCAGTCTGGGAATCGAAACTGCGATCCTATGACCGCGAGTTCGCTGCCCTAACCACTGGGCCATTGCGCCTCCACACACTAACTTGACAACTGGTTTTCATGAAAATGGCTTTTCTAAGTAAATTTCCTCGGTGATTTATTTAATAGTCAACGTTTAGTTTGAACAACTGTAAAAGACATAGGTTTGGGGGTTCAAATATCATCAACTGATCACTTCTCATTCATTATCTTTCAGTTATGTCCTTCATATTTGAGTTTAGACACACAAGAAACGATTTATGTTGAATCCCAGAATAGTTCTTGAAATTCATTCATTTGATTATCAGAGTGGGAATAGTCAGTGAAGTGAGTGATAAAATTAGTTTTTAAAGTACAAGAGGAGTAGGAGGAGCAACTAAATAGAGAAAGTCGGTGCAATGATGATGATGATGATGATGATGTTGATGATAGGATGATGTCGGTCACTGACAATTTCAGTCAATAGCAGGTAGCAATGTTTTGCAGTAACACCTGAAGATAATTAACAAGAAGCGAGGAGCTGTTGTTGTTCAATGTAATTAAACTTTCACATCTTTTAATACTGATTGAGAGTAGAGAACAGGGTAGGAAAGACAGGCATTGGGGAAGACAGATAAATTGATAAACTGAAAGGCAAACACACAGACAGAGAGGCAGACATATAGACTGACAGGCAGGCAAGCAGACGAATATATAAACTGGGATTTTGGCAGATAAACAGCTGGCCCTGGAAGCAACAAACCAGACAGAAAGATAGACATCTGGGCATAAACAGATAAAAGACAGCTTGAATCCAAGCAAAGTAGATTCAATAAACTAATAAAGTGGAAAGAGGTTATTGGACTTCCAACTTCTGAGCTCTATACAATAAGATCAGGAACATTGTATAAATAAAATACAGGAAAGCCATGATAATAAATACAATTTTATAATAATAATTTTATAATGATAATAGGAACAATTTTTTTTAATTCACAACAAAAAGAAAGGAGAAATTAATTTTAATAGCAGATTGTAGGGATTGTTGTTCCCTCTTCTAGCCTACCACTTGTGCAACGATAGACTGTCTGTCTTACATTAACAATAGTTGTCAAACACCCCAATGGAAATCTCTTTTGTCATTTGAAGGTTCTGGTTTTGGTTGACATGTTGGTGTCAGTAATAGTCAGTGGTAGCAGAGCAAGCATTTGGTAAATACTTGTATTTAAATATTTGTCACCCCCAACATCCACATTCCCAGTATGAATGTGTGTCTACGCTGTAAGCTACAAATAACCACTGCATTAAGTAAACCTGTTTGGCAAGGTGATTAACTTTAGGCAAGGTGGCTGGGCACTGGAAGAAGAGAAAGTCTGTGTTATTGTATGAGAGAGAGAGTGAGAGAGAGAGAGTGAGAGAGAGAGACAGACAGACAGAGGTGGAAGATGATCCTTTTAAAAACCTTAAAAACTTAACGAATGTTGCCTTTGACAACAGCAGAGCTTTTGTCTATATTTGGGATATCCAAGCTAAGTTGCCCACCTACAGATGTACTCATGTTATCGACAACTTGTTTGATCTGAAATTTTCTAACAGATCCACACAAACACCACATTTCTTCATCCCACATTTACCCAACACTGGTGTACCCTGAAAGGTTGAGTTATATCATTTACATTCTTCATGCTGCACATTAACCCACTTGCTATAAATTGCAATGAAACTCCTGTGTAGACAGAATGTTCACTCCTATGCGATATTAAGTCTAATTTCAGCAAACAACAACTCTAGTTGCCACAGTTGCTGACGATATGCAGTCAAGATACTTTACACAAGACATAAACAGAGACCTTGAGAGTATTCTTCATCGGGAACATGACAACCCAACCTCCATCAACAAGACAAAGTTTTAATCACTATAAATATCAAAGGAAAACACTCTAAACACAGCATACGATTTATTCATTAAGCACACACAAGTAAAACTGCAACAAATTCTAGGCTTCACAATTTCTCACAATTTCTCAAAGTAACTTCACATTGCCAAAATTACATCCAAAAGGGTACACTTCATCCTCAGAAGCAGAAAATACATCAGCCCTCATCAGTTTCAAACCTTCCCTCTGTAAAGCTGCATATATCTACCCATGACCCAATCCCCACTTCCTGCCTCCATGTTCTCTGTGGTGTTTCACCTGACAAATATCTCTACCAAAGATTTTGTGAAGTCACATTTCTCAAAAAAACCCAGAAATTTAACCCTCTAGAATACTCAACAAGCTTTTATTATTTTATTTTCTTTTTAACATTAATCAAAACTTTCAGAAAGATGGTCAAATTAAACAACTCCCTAACATCACAACTCCAGGAGGATCTGCAAAAGAAATGACCACTATGTTACCTACTGCCTTAATCATTGGCATATTCAATACTGTACACTCTATTTGTAATCAATGCACTAGCATTAGCCTCAGCCTTGCAAGCCCTGTTGCACACATGCACATGCACCTCTATTATGCACATCTACTGCCTTGGTTTTGCAACACATCTGCATCAGCTCAATTCTTCTCCAGACTCAAAGCACGTCAGATGTTCACATGCTTTGCACTCATGTTTTAGACATAATTTCACTCCAACATGCTTACACTGTCATCCTTGCTAACTCAGCAATTGACTATAACAACAGCACTAGATGCATTTGTAAAAACATTCCAGGCATTTCACTCCAACCATGCAGGAAGATCTTTCATACACTCACTCGCTTACCTGAGTTTATTTTACAGTCAATTTCGAAACATGTACCTGCACCCATGTATATGCCCTCACATGCACACACACACGCTCATTTGCTGTACTGCCCAGTCATTGACTGCACATATTTTGGCACGTAAAATGACACCGCTATTTAAACTAATCTGAATAGAAAACTGTCCCCGTATACACTTCAACAATCCTCTCTCCTGATATACAAAATTTCTCCGCAACCATGCATTTCTTTCTCTCCTTTGATTGTTTGTTTCCTTCCCCCCCCCCCCGGAAACTCACTGGCGAGGGGTGTGATGTGGTGAATCTTGCAGGCATGAAGTGGCATGATTCGATTCACCATAGCCAAATTTAAATTAACAGTTCAACAGAACTTTTCTCACTGTGGAACAATGGTTTTTTTCAGTAACAGCAGTTTTACATATGCCAGATGCCTTAGCTAGTCCAAAATAATGTCTTCACCACTTGACCCTTTCTAACCTCATCTACTTCACCAAAAGCTAGAATAGGGATATCACAGTACCACCAAGGAAGCCCATTGTTCTCAATGGTATGTCTATCCTTCTGGATAGTTATAAAAACAAGAACCCCCAAGCAAAAGACAGTCAGTCACTTGGTGAAGACTCAACAAGTTAGTCACTTTGGTGACAAGTCGGTTAGTTAGCAAGAACAGAGTCTGGCTGACTGGCTAGAACAAATATGGTATCTCAACAATGAAGCAGTTGTTTCGTCCCACACTCTCTCACTCTCACTAGCTCTAATTCTGTTCTCTTACAACATCATTCTATCTCTCTCTGTAACCACAACTACACAATGACAAGAACACAAACTCTACATTTACCTTAACTTCGCATGCTTTACGATTTCATCACCTGCCCGTCGAGGTAAGGTATTGTATTGTATGTATAATGTAATGGTAAAAATTAATATTTCCTTAAAATTTCATGCATTGTTCTTCTTTCACATCCTACAACATGCCATTGTAACAACAAATTTTTATTGTTACAACTACTGACTCAGACATTTCATATTATTGTTTACTAATTAATTTGAACCATTACATATATATATATAAATATACACACACACACTTACACATATATACATATACACATATACAAAGAGCAAACCATTCATTGACATGTGAGACATAAGAATATTGTTCACATACACACACAAACACACACACACCAAGTAGCCTATACACACGTACATACACATCATATGCAATGAAAATCTTGTGTGTAAAATGGCTTTATGCCAGTGAAATTGTAGCTTATATATGTGAAGAAGGACAGAGTCATTTCAGGAAAATTAGCTGATGTAATTTCAGTTATTCTACAAATAGAAACTGAGTAAATAAATAAATTCACTCTAACCTACCCACCTTTTCTCTATCTTCACAGACATCTGAGATTCCAGTTGTTGGAGAATCTTTCACAAAATCGACATCATGTCATGTCATACACTAATGACAACCAAATAATACAGTTTTACCATAATTAGACATTTTTACAATTTTCTTTTTATTTTCTGGTAAAGAACAGGCATAACATACATACACACATTAAACATTGTGTATGTGTTATACACACCATTATATATATCCTGTATATAATATCACACATGAATATGAGCCAACAAATGAGATTCTATACATGGTTTACATAACTAGCAAGAAATAGAAACCAAATCTCTCTCAAAACACCCACCACCACCATCTCAGGAAAGGAGACAATAGATGTAGTTTTTTTGGTGTCCTAAACATAGAAAAGAATTGGATGGTCATGATTGGAACACATTTGACCATAGATCACTTCAATCCAGATATAGCTCTTGGAGCTAAACCAGGGGTTTTCAAACTTTTTGACTTGTGGACCCCTTTATATTTCAGGCTTTACCTTATAAACACTTATGAAATTTATACATAAATATTTGCTTAAAATAACATATATTTTTACATTTATTTATTTAACAGTATTTAACAAATAGGTTTATTGTCAATTAAAAGATTTCGATTAAAAAACATATATAAAATCAAATTGCCCATAAAAAGTATTTGCTGTCCTTGCGGACACCCTGTCTTGTCCTTGCGGACCCCCTGTGGTCCGCGGACCACAGTTTGAAAACCCCTGGGCTAAACAACAATACCAATGCACACACACACACACACACACACACACACATACATGTGAAGGCACATGGCTAAGTAATTAGGGTATTTGGCTCATGATAAGATCATAAGTTCAATTCCCAGTGGCACACTGTATCCTTGATCAAGACACTTTATTTCACATTGCTCCAGTCTACTCAGCTGACAAATATGAGTAGTACCTGTTATTCAAAAGGCCAGTCATGTCATGTTCTGTGTCATTAATTTCATGAGCAAGCTGTTCAGTTGGACGGATCAACTGGAACCCTCATAACCAATGGAGTGCCGTATGTATACATATATACACACACACACACACGCGCGCACACATACATACATACATACATACATACATTAGTTTAGTTGGCACTCTGTCTCCTACGACGTCGAGGGTTCCAGTTGATCCGATCAACAGAACAGCCTGCTCGTGAAATTAACGTGCAAGTGGTTGAGCGCTCCACAGACATGTGTACCCTTAATGTAGTTCTCGTGGATATTCAGCGTGACACAGTGTGACAAGGCTGACCCTTTGAATTACAGGCACAACAGAAACAGGAAGTAAGAGTGAGAGAAAGTTGTGGTGAAAGAGTACAGCAGGGTTCACCACCATCCCCTGCCGGAGCCTCATGGAGCTTTAGGTGTTTTCGTTCAATAAACACTCACAATGCCCTGTCCGGGAATCGAAACCGCGATCCTATGACCACGAGTCTGCTGCCCTAACCACTGGGCCATTGTGCCTCTACATACATACATACATACAAACAGACATATTTATATATACATATATATGCTTAGGTATGGGTGTGGTGAAAAAGCTTGCTTCCCAAGAATTTGGCTTCAAGTTCAGTTTCAGTGCATGTCACTTTGGACAAGTGTCTTTTACTACAGTCACAAGCTGACCAAAGCTTTGTGTGTAGATTTGGCAGATGGAAATTGATGGAAACCTAATACAAATGTATGCCTGAACAAGCACGTATTTGTGTGTCTTCTTGCTCTGACATCACATGAGAGTTACAGTAATGGAAGCAGTGTAATTTGTTTTCAATCTTGCTTTGAAACATATCCACCCATGAGGGAAATGAAAACTTGCTTAGAAACAGTTGAAGATTGACCATGGAAAACCTGCCTCAGTAACTTCCACCTGACCAATGCAAACATGGAAAAGGGAATATTAAAAACAATGAGAATGTATGTGACAAGTAAAAGGCACCCACTACACACTTGGAGTGGTTGGTATTAGGAAGGGCATCCAACCAACTCAGACTGGAGCCTGGTGCAGCTCTCTGGCTTAAGAGTCCCAGTCAAACCATCTAACCCATGCCAGCATGGAAAACAGATGTTAAATAATGATGATGATGAGGGGGAGGAGGATATATATATATATATAAATACACCATTTTGAGCGTGGCCGTTGCCAGTACCGCCTGACTGGCCTTAGTGCCGGTGGCACGTAAAAGGACCCACTACACTCTCGGGGTGGTTGGCGTTAGGAAGGGCATCCAGCTGTAGAAACTCTGCCAGATCAGATTGAGCCTGGTGTAGCCATCTAGTTTCACCAGTCCTTGGTCAAATCGTCCAACCCATGCTAGCATGGAAAGTGGACATTAAACGACGATGATGATGATGATGATATATATATACACATACACACACACACATGCATATATACACACACACATACATATAAACATAATATAAATACATACATTATGTATATGTATATATATATATATGTATACATACATGTATGCATACATACATGTATGCATACATACATGTATGTACATGTAGGATGTGAAATTGTTTGTTGGAACAAATGTTACTGTATGTTTGGAGGGTTACTGAACTTTGACCTTTGACACAGCATTTCTTTTTCTAGGGATATTTATTTTGCATAAGTAAACCCATTCACACATATATACACTAACATATACATATATGTATATATAGATGTATATCCATATCCTCACCTTCACATAAATATACACACACATACAAGCTAATGCACACATAGTATATTTATATATCAATAATAGTAGAAAAATTTGAAGGAATTTTTTTTTATTTATGTACAGACATAAAATGTCTGAATTTTCCTAAGGAAACATATAATACCACTCAAATCTTTTTATCTTGTCTTTTTGTGTGATGTTGTCTAGCAAGCAAGAAAGGATTTAATCACATTCTTTTACAGTTGATATATAAAAGACGATAAAGGAATGCAGTCACTCCCTTCTTAAACAGAGACAAAGATTGACACTCTGGAACTAAACAAAAAGCCAGGATTTAAGCAGTATTTTCCCATTTCTCATTTTCAATCTGACTATAAACAAAATACACCACACATTTCATTTACCTTTGACTAATTTTTCTATCATTATTAAAATATTTCACTGCAACCTTCCTGGAACTTTTATTCATATACATCATTATCATCATCATCATCATCATCATCAGCTGATATTGTTGTTGTTGGCACTCCACCGCTTACGACGTCGAGGGTTCCAGTTGATCCGATCAACGGAACAGCCTGCTCATGAAATTAACGTGCAAGTGGCTGAGCACTCCACAGACACGTGTACCCTTAACATAGTTCTCGGGGATATTCAGCATGACACAGTATGACAAGGCTGACCCTTTGAATTACAGGTACAACAGAACCAGGAAGAGTGAGAGAAAGTTGTGGTGAAAGAGTACAGCAGGGTTCGCCACCATCCCCTGCCGGAGCCTCGTGGAGCTTTAGGTGTTTTCGCTCAATAAACACTCACAATGCCCGGTGTGGGAATCGAAACCGCGATCCTATGACCGCGAGTCCGCTGCCCTAACCACTGAGCCATTGCACCTCCTATCAGTTGATATACATATATGAGAAATAAATATAAACACAAGTTTATATTATAATTAATGTTAATTCTCTAAATGAAGTATTAACAGTAACTGCACGATAAAGTGTAGTATATTGCCACTTAAGTGTGGCTGACCCCTAGGGGTGGATGTTACTGTTACTTTTAGCCCCAGGAGGACATCTCCTCCAGCTGGCTTATCGACACACGACTGTGTCCTGTTTGCCAAGGGAAGTTATCCCTCTCACCACGATCTGCAGCACGAACGGATCCGGATTTTAGGGTTATTTCCCTTCGTCGGCGTTCGATAGCTACTGACCCTGGTGAGAGAGACAAAAACCTGGCAATCTTATATCTACTTTTCCAGTGAAATTCTTCACTGATATCGAAAAGGTGAAAACAAGCAATGTTAATTCTCTAAATGAAGTCCTGGGGCTAAAAGCAACAGTAACATCCACCCCTAGGGGTCAGCCACACTTAAGTGGCAATATACTACACTTTATCGTGCAGTTACTGTTAATACTTCATTTAGAGAATTAACATTGCTTGTTTTCACCTTTTCGATATCAGTGAAGAATTTCACTGGAAAAGTAGATATAAGATTGCCAGGTTTTTGTCTCTCTCACCAGGGTCAGTAGCTACCGAACGCCGACGAAGGGAAATAACCCTGAAATCCGGATCCGTTCGTGCTGCAGATCGTGGTGAGAGGGATAACTTCCCTTGGCAAACAGGACACAGTCGTGTGTCGATAAGCCAGCTGGAGGAGATGTCCTCCTGGGGCTAAAAGCAACAGTAACATCCACCCCTAGGGGTCAGCCACACTTAAGTGGCAATATACTACACTTTATCGTGCAGTTACTGTTAATACTTCATTTAGAGAATTAACATTGCTTGTTTTCACCTTTTCGATATCAGTGAAGAATTTCACTGGAAAAGTAGATATAAGATTGCCAGGTTTTTGTCTCTCTCACCAGGGTCAGTAGCTATCGAACGCCGACGAAGGGAAATAACCCTGAAATCCGGATCCGTTCGTGCTGCAGATCGTGGTGAGAGGGATAACTTCCCTTGGCAAACAGGACACAGTCGTGTGTCGATAAGCCAGCTGGAGGAGATGTCCTCCTGGGGCTAAGAGCAACAGTAACATCCACCCCTAGGGGTCAGCCACACTTAAGTGGCAATATACTACACTTTATCGTGCAGTTACTGTTAATACTTCATTTAGAGAATTAACATTGCTTGTTTTCACCTTTTCGATATCAGTGAAGAATTTCACTGGAAAAGTAGATATAAGATTGCCAGGTTTTTGTCTCTCTCACCAGGGTCAGTAGCTATCGAACGCCGACGAAGGGAAATAACCCTGAAATCCGGATCCGTTCGTGCTGCAGATCGTGGTGAGAGGGATAACTTCCCTTGGCAAACAGGACACAGTCGTGTGTCGATAAGCCAGCTGGAGGAGATGTCCTCCTGGGGCTAAAAGCAACAGTAACATCCACCCCTAGGGGTCAGCCACACTTAAGTGGCAATATACTACACTTTATATTATAATTGCTATGCATATGTCACTATTAAGGTTGTTTGGAGCCCTGCAATAGGTGTTCCAAGTGCATTAAAATGCTCAACCACAAAGGATTATCAGAGGACACTTTTTTGTATTGACCCATTAAGGCTTGATGTACACTTAAGTGTACAAAATTAAACTGTCTATTGACTTTGAACAAGTCCCATATTGGCCATAATTTTAGCTGACTTACTTTAAGTAGGTATCAAAATTTAATCAAATGCATTGTGGGATTCTCATGAAGTTCTTTCAAGACAGCAGTTTCAACTGGTATAGCTGTGAGGGAAGTTTCTGGTCACCTGAGCAGTTTTCCCTCAAAATATAGGCTAGTGAAGGCTTCTATCTATCTATGCGCCCCTTTCAAGCCTAGCCAGGCTTATGGGCCCAGTTTCCCAGTTTCTATGGCGTATGTGTCCCCCCACCCAGCTGGACAGGATGCCAGTCCATCGCAGCGTTACTCAAGAATCAGGAAGAAACAGTGAGAGAAAGTTGGGGCTAAAGAGTACAACAGGGGTCGCTACCACCCTGCTGCCAGAGCCTCATGGAGCTTTAGGTGTTTTCACTCAATAAACACACACAATGCCCAGTCTGGGAATCAAAACTGTGATTCTCTGACCGCTAGTCTGCTGCCCTAAACACTGGGCCATTGCGCCTCCACAGTGAAGGCTTACTTTTATTATTTTTTTCTAATTTGTATGTTTGTTTCTTGTTTTCTTCAATATCTAAAGTGTAGATCATCATGTAAATTTTTTATACACGTAAGTGTGCATCAGGAATATAAGGAATACAGGACATCAATGTTTACAATTTTTTGTTTGTAAGCACAGGATGTTTCAATGAATGCATGGAGCCTGAATGACAATGATGTTTGGCACACAAGTTTTTTTCTGAGTCTTGACAGATATTTTATCATCATGTTCTACCACAAGTTATATTTTTTACCTTTCAGTCCCTTTTACAACCAAAGCAAAAATATGACACTACAAACTACTATCACACCCAATGGTAATGGAAGTGATGTTGATGATTATTCAGAAAGGGATTCAGAAAATGTGATCCTTGAAGTATGTGAATAGGAGTGTGAAATGGAAGATGAAGTGCTAGAGGAGAGCAGCTTGACTGAAACTGAAAGTGATTCACCTAAATCAACCCCAAAAGCTAAACTGCCAAAAATTTCAACTGCATCATCATCAACATCGTTTAACGTCCGCTTTCCATGCTAGCATGGGTTGGATGATTCGACTGAGGACTGGTGAACCAGATGGCTTCACCAGGCTCCAATCTGATTTGGCAGAGTTTCTACAGCTGGATGCCCTTCCTAACGCCAACCACTCTGAGAGTGTAGTGGGTGCTTTTATGTGCCACCAGCACGAGGGCCAGTCAGGCGGTACTGGCAATGGCCACGCTCAAAATGGTGTTTTTTACATGCCACCTGCATAGGAGCCAGTCCAGCGGCACCGGCAGCGACCTCGCTTGAATGTTTTCTAACGTGCCACCGGCACAAGTGCCAGTAAGGCAACGCTGGTAATGATCACGCTCAAATGGTGCTATTTATGTGCCACTGGCACGGAAGCCAGACAGCTGCTCTGGCAATGATCACGCTTGGACGCTGCTGTTAGTGCTCCACTGGCACAGGAGCCAATGACTCCAAAAATAATAAAGAAATCTAATTTGTCTTGGTAATCAAAGGAGTTTCAATTACCTCAATGTGATGTACTAGACAATCCATTGAAATTAACAGAGAATAGTAGGTCGAAAACAAAAAGTGCACCAATTGATTTCTTTGATCTTTTGTGATGATTAATTTTTTTTTTTTTTTCAAATTTATCACGAGCCAAACTTTTACAATATTCAAGCAACTAAAATCAGTCATAGTCAGCAAAATCAAGTGAGCCATAGGTATTTTACTTTACATGAATATTTGTAAACTACCAAATTGAAAGATGTATTGGGGCAATCAAATCGCTGTGCTTATCATTTCCACAAGCTTGACTCAAAATCATTTCAAATAAATTATATCCATATTATGTTTTTAGTGACAACAAAATTGTAATTTGTGGATGGTCTGGCAATTGCTGCCTTCTAACAATTTCCAACTTTGTTGTAAGAATCCTGTATCAGAGGCCAACTGCTATGAATCACAAGGAGCTGAAAGTACTTTGTCCTGCAAGTGTCAAAATCTACAACCACTACATAGGTGGGGCAGATAAAGCTGAAATGCTCTTCTCACTTTATCCAGTGATGCCATTTCCTGCATACCAGGAAATGGTATCACCGGATGGCTTTTCATTTGATCCTGTTAGCTATTGCTAATACATTTGTCATCTTTAGCCAACTCAGAGGTACAAATTATTTGGTTGATTTCCATGCTAATACATGCAGAATTTTGTTCTAGGGAGAAAACAATAGTGACAGTGAAGATGAAAACAACATTCTTGCCAAGAAAGTACAATCATTGAAAGTATCAGCAGTTCCAGGGTCAGTTCGTTTTCACAATATTGGTCACTGGCCTATACAATCCACCACTAACTGGTGCAAGATGAACTGGTGTAGCTGCCAGACAAAATTTGTCTGTTCCAAGTGCCAAGTGTATCTGTGTGTGGCGAAAGTTGGAAAAAAAAGTTTACCCAAAGCTCATGGAGTTGCTTTATGAACATCTTCCACTATGAGCTCTAATTCCCATTTAACAATGCTAGTTAATCCCTACTCGTATGTAGTTACAAATAATTTCATAAGGAACTTCACTTTTCCTTGCTAAAATAACTCATTATGAGATATAAACACAAATTACGCAATACTTTTCTCTATTACAAATCCTAATTTCTCTAAAACAATTCCTGTCACTCTCACTTCATTTATAGTTATTGAACATTTCATAAAGAATCTCACCTCCCCTTGCCTCTAGGTCCACACTCTATATGCTTAACATAAATTAGTACAATAATGATATTCCATGGTATATTTTTCCACCTAATTTTATTAACTAGTATATCAAACTCTGGAATTCTACATAACTCTTTTATGTTACTAAAACTGGTAATATGAGAATTTGGTTGAGCCTAGTACATTTCCCTACCTTTTCACTCTTGACAGCTCACTTATTGCTCTGGTTACTTTCCAATTCCTCTGAGTATTATGTTATATCCTAACTCTTGCCACCTATATATTTTCATGTTTCTTTTTTCTATAAGTGCTTTTTTGTGCATATGAACTTATGCATCTTTATACACCTAACTTTTGTTTACCTATCTCATTTCAACTTTTTGTCACACAATTTCTCATCTCTGCCATTAATTATCTTCTACTTTACATATATACTTGATATTATTCCATTATTTTAATATCATACAATAGTATTAATTTGTGAAGATTTATATCTAAGTGTGTATGTATCTGTACTGATATTTAATTCTTTTTTTTTTAGTGAGTTTTTTTTTGTTTTTTAGTAGACATATATTTGTATGTTTGGCCATGTGTATATCTAGGAACATGTAAGTTTATATATTTATATGTACATAATCATGCATATGTATATATATATATATATGCATGAATATTTATATATATATATATATATATATATATATATATATATATATATATATATGAAAGAAGTGGCAATAGCTGTGGAAACTACTTGAGTTTATCATGATTAAAGTTTAGTTCATATTCAAGCAAAAAGGAGTGGAGTAAATTTATAAACAAAAAATGAATTAGATGAGAAAATTTCAGAGTTGGAGAAGAAAGTTTAGTGCATAATTGTGATGACATAAAGAAGACACTGTATGTGAGTCCAGTCTTGATACATGGAGAATGTAGAATCTACCCAGCTTAGGTGAAAGCTCTTCAAGTTGGAGCAGTATGTTTTTCACAAAGTGAGTGTTATTGTTGTATATTTAATTTTATTCAACACATAAGGAGTGATTCATTTATTTCATCAATGAATATGGTTTGTTTAGACAGTACAGGAGTCAAGATACAAAGTTAAGTTATCTAGATTACTGACATTCATTTTGAACCTTTATTACAGCAGTCATATTCCTACAAGGCATGCACAAATACTACTTATCCTAGTCCTATTGTCAGAAGGTGTCACTCAACTTCAGAGTTGATGAATTGATGGTATTATAAGGGTTAGATATTCAGCTGTATAAGTATCTATGGCCTTCACCAGCCAGGGTTGACTATGTAACTGTACCTGTATGCACAGGCCTGGACAAGGGCTTTAGAAGACTGACATTTGTTCATGCATGCAAGCCTCCCCACTTGACACCACCAATGACATCCAAGAAAAAGACCACTGCCTCAGAACCACCACAACTTGACATAAGTATTGGTACAGGCATTGCTTTCAGAACACAAAAAAAGCTGGAACAAAATGCAAAGAACTGGAACATGAGGCATCTTGCCCAACACCAACAATCGTGCCAATTACCACCCTGGATTGGTATTTTTTTTTATTGAGTGAAAAGGATGAAAGATAAAGATGACCTCAGTAGGGTTTGAACTCAGAACACATATTTAGAATAAATACTATGAGGCATTCTACCCATCTAACAATTTTGCCAATTCAAGACCAAATAAGTAAGTAATTACTCCAACAATATACAAATATCCAAATTGAGATGTTTGAATATGTAAGATATAAAAGCCAATTAATAAATCCTGAGTTCAAATCATATTGCAATGAATGTCTCAGCAGATTCAATTAATTCCACAGTGATTCAGATTGGCTAACTATTGGTAACAGGTACTGGGTCAATGTAAAACTGAAACTTGTGACAGACTAGTATGTTATTAAAGGAGGGAAGAGGAGAAGAAAAGAAGAAAATTGTGTGTCACTATCCACACCACAAAGCCAGAAGTAAACAGTAACCTTCAAAAGTACATCAAGGAATAGGAAACAGATTTACACATACTCTCTTTTTACTCTTTTACTCTTTTACTTGTTTCAGTCATTTGACTGTGGCCATGCTGGAGCCCCGCCTTTAGTCGAGCAAATCGACCCCAGGACTTATTCTTTGGAAGCCTAGTACTTATTCTATCGGTCTCTTTTGCTGAACCGCTAAGTTACGGGGACGTAAACACACCAGCATCGGTTGTCAAGCGATGTTGGGGGAACAAATGCAGACACACATACACACACATATATATATATATATACATATATACGATGAGCTTCTTTCAGTTTCCGTCTACTAAATCCACTCACAAGGCTTTGGTCGGCCCGAGGCTATAGTAGAAGACACTTGCCCAAGGTGCCACGCAGTGGGACTAAACCCAGAACCATGTGGTTGATAAGCAAGCTACTTACCACACAGCCACTCCTAACTGCAAAAAAAAAAAAAAGTCCAAACATCCAAACTAGGATAGCACAGATGAGTGCCAAAATTGTTTACAAGAGAAACAAAGGTACACAATCTTGAAAGAAAATAAAAATTGAAAGAAAACTTACATGTTCACAATGAATGGATGGTGAATGGATTCTAGGATTTCACGTTCACTTTTAACATGTTCAGTTTGTTTCAACCGCACAACTGCAGCAATAGACATCATCTTCAGTGCATAATATTCTTTGGTGTCTTTGTGACGCACTAAAACAACACGACCAAACGAACCAGCACCTGCAGATGAGAAAGGTAAACATCAAACTTTATGTATGTATGTATGTATGTATGTATGTATGTATGCTTGTATGTCATTATTTAGTTTTATTTCAAGATTTCTTGCCAACAGAGAAAGAACCGTTTCTAACCTAAACCCAAGGCTTCTTCACTAGAATTTCAACAACATCAACAGGGTATTTTTGCATGTGAGTGTGTCAGTGGATTAGGGCCGTTGCTAAGCCCATGCAACCCTTGCAGTCCTCCGCAGTTGAGGGGTCCCTAAGATCAAAGTACATATATGAGTCATCTATTTACTTTGGTTAAGAAGTTAACTGAAAATTTCAAGCCAGACGAGGAAAATATATGAGGGTGTACCGTAAATGAATTTAAAATTTAAAAAGTAAATGAATAAAGCTTGACAATGAATTCCCTAGGGAGGTAAAAGAAAAATGAAAGAAATCCCCAAAAAGAAAATAAGAACAACTTCAAAAGAAAAGACAAGAAAAAAGTGGGGATGTATACTAATACTTACATACAAACATACACACACAGGCATACGTATGGAAAGGGTGAATTTCCAAGGTTCCACCCTGCCCCCTCCATTTTCCACAGAAAAAATGCTTTTCCCACACATTATGAGGTCAATTAAGACGATTTCAACAAAAAAATGCTGGAGACAGGGGAATTTCCAAGGTCACCCCCCACCTCCATTTTCCATGGAAAAAATGCATTTCTGACAGCTTACAAGGTCAACTAAGATGATTGCACAAAAAAAAAATTATTTACTACTGAAATTGAGCTGGATGTGGAACTATAAATTTGCCTAAACTTCTTCGCGTACAGTTGTTATTTTGAAATGAATCCATCAAATAAATATTCAACCTTTCTAAACATAAAATAATATGATAGTTCCAGCCCTAAATAAATTCAACTTGTACTTTTAAAGATGTTCTTTAGAATAACGTAAAATATTGAACTTCAGCTTGAATAAAGTAAAATATAGCTATGTATAAAAGGTGCGTAGGTTATGAATTTTCATTGAAAAGATGGGACCTTAAAATAAAAAGTTGCGGGGGGGGGGGGGGGGCACTAAAAGTCATACAACAGCCCTGCGGTGCATGTGCAGGTTTGTATGTTTTGTTTTATGTATGTTAGTTGCATGTCATGCATATATATACTTAAATGATAAAAATCTGGAAAGTTTTACAAATTGTTACAGTTCCAGTGATGGCTTAGGTCTGTAGTCTTCAAATCAGCTTTCTCCTTTCTGGTTCTGATAAGCCTAATTTCTCGAGATTGGTACTTAGGCAGTGTGTTACATATTCCAGTGCCCCAATAATTAGCAATATAAACCTGAACTTATAATCTGGGTAGATATCTCAATAGTTCAGTGTAGATATCTTCTTTTTCATTGATTTTTATGTTAACATCCACTAGGCAGCTTGTATGTATGTATGTATGGATGGATGGATGGATGGATGGATGGATGGATATATGGATGCATGCATGCATGCATGGATGCATGCAGGCATGTGCAACAAACTTGATACCATGAGCAGGCTTGAAATTAGATTTGTACATATTACCAGCTGCCTTCAGAGCACCAAGCCTGACAATTTGAAGAACTTTGCCAGCATCTATTTCCTAAAACTATGACGTTTCTGATCCTTTCCAAATGAAATATTTATAGTAAAAATAGTTCCCTGACTGCAGAAGCAATAATATTACAAATCAGTGAATAAAAGATTCTATTCTAATAGGAAAAAGACACAAGCCCACAATTAACAACTGGTTTGAATTAATGAGCAACAATGTTGTTGGCACTCCATCGCATACGACGTCGAGGGTTCCAGTTCATCCGATCAACGGAACAGCCTGCTCGTGAAATTAACATGCAAGTGGATGAGCACTCCACAGACACGTGTACCCTTAATGTAGTTCTTGGGGATATTCAGTGTGACACTGTGACAAGGCTGACCCTTTGAATTACAGGCACAACAGAAACAAGAAGTAAGAGTGAGAGAAAGTTGTGGTGGAAGAGTACACCAGGGCTCACACCATCCCCTGCTGGAGCCTCGTGGAGCTTTAGGTGTTTTCACACAATAAACACTCACAACGCCCGGTCTGGGAATCGAAACCGCGATCCTATGACCGCGAGTCCGTTGCCCTAACCACTGGGCCATTGCGCCTCCACTATGAGCAACAATAGATATAAATGAATATCATTACTCAAAAAACCTGACCCAACTCCTCCTCACAAAAAGGCCTCACTCCACCCAGATATTTAGACAATGAAACACAATACACAGCCCTGAATTTCTACACTTTGACTGATTCAAAATATTTTTAGATATTTAAATATCACAAAAAAGGATTCAACACACCAGCACAAAGCAAATTCATACGACTCTCTCACATTTCAGTTTCTAAAGAAGTCATTAACTCAAAAATGTCAGAATAAAATATTTCCAAGATATCATCTGAATATATTTGCTATTTTTGACATTTATGTTCTGTGAGCAATGTTATCAAATACATTGATTTTCGATATATTTCTCAATACCTCAGACAAATTACAACGCATACACACACATTTATATATATATAAGAGAAAGCTGTTATGAAGCTCAACAAGACGTGGTAGTACACCGGAAACTGTCAAACCATCTAACCCATGGCATCATGGAAAACGAATGTCAAATATTAGTGTTGATTAAAAATATTTATATACATATATATATATATATATATATATATATATATTAGTTTATGTATATATTAATATTATCTCAGTTTAAAAAAACCTTGACAATGTAAATATGTTAATGGTTACCATGGGTAGCAAAAATCACACAAAAAAAACAGGATATCACACCCGTTTTATAGGTAGAGATACCAAGTTCTTTGGAGTAGAGTGCACATATATTTTGAAACATATGTAGGAATTAAAGGAACTTTTATTTATATGTGTTTTGCTCCATTTATTGTTATTATTTATATATATATATATATATATATATATATATATATATATATATATATGTGTGTGTGTGTGTGTGTGTGTGTGTGTGTGTGTGTGTGTGTGTGTGTGTGTGTGTGTGTGTGTGTGAGGCACAATGGTCCAGTGGTTAGGGCAGTGGACTCGCGGTCAGAGGATTGTGGTTTCATCTGTTTATGTTATGAGTTCAAATTCTGCAGAGCCTTTCTTCTTTTTGGAGTCAATGAAATAAGTACCATTTGAACATTGGGGTTCAATGTAATTGACTTACTACCACCCTAAAACAAAATTGTTGGCCTTGTGCCAAAATTTGAAACCAATATTTACCTGTTCATCACTGTTTCTTGAGGAACTCTAAGTAGCCTCTCTCAGAACCTTGGGGTTCCAGTGGAGGGACAGAATCCAGGTTGGGAAACACCCTATAATGTGTAAGCATTAACTTGGATATAAACTACAATAACAGGTATTTCACCACTTTCCAAAGCACCTTATTTAGTACACCACCACTACCACAGACAATTATTATGTTAACACTACCTCCTCCACAGTCAGCTTCTATACCACCCACCGCACCATAAGCAGTTACTCAAACACAAACAAAATGTCAAATTATCCTGCTTCCATAGTGTTGTAACATGTGTTTACAGAAAACTGGCAGCACATTCCAGGTTCAGTTTCACAATTGGCACCACCACCACCACCACTACTACTACTACTACTACTACTACTACTACCACCACCACCACCACCACCACCACCATCACCACCACCACCACCACCACCACTATTTTACTACTGCTAAATTTACAATCATTGCAATTGTTGCTACATTTTCATACCCTCCTACCCTACAAAGTCTACTTTTGGAAATCTGTTTCGCTTCTTTCCAAGTAGTTTGACAATATTGTGACACATATATCTTAACACTCTTACGATTGTGCATGTGTGAGTTAATTGTGTAGTGGTAGTATATGTGGGGAGGGGGAGAGTATGCATATAAGATTGTGCATCATTCTCTTTCTTAATATAAAAGAAATCAAGTGGATGTGTAAGTTAGCTTGTGCATGCTGATAGATAAATACACATATATGTATATTGAAATATGTATGAGTATGTGTCACGTACAAGATGAAAGGATAACATAACCAGGATTTAAAGGCTCCATGTAATCTACCTTATGGCCATCGACCAAAAAATACATACAACCTTAAGATTGATTCCACAAAGCTTTAAATTTCAGACATGTAATCTTGTTTACCTTGTATATGACCAACATTTATTCAACACTACACACTAGCACAATGGAGCACTAAGCTTATGTTTTTCTATCACAAACAAAAAAATATAAAGGTGTCTACTCTTTTATGTCTACTCTTTCCAAGCAAATATTGATCAGATGAAACTTTTTGAGGCAATATTTTTGGCCTTCTAATCCCCAATCCCTACTGGTTTCTTCAAAGATCCAAGAATCCAGGTGTAGAAGTCAGGAAGCTTCGAGCAGTCTGTAGAAGGTATAAAAAAACAACTTTCAGGAACAATAATGGTTTATTGATGTAGAAGGTTGTAAATTCTTCCCATATCAAAGATCAATAAGCTAAAAAAAGTTATTTTATAGTTCACAGTTAGCAACTGGGGTTGTGTGTATGCGAATAAAAATCCAAATTGAGGGAATGGGATAGGTAAAATCCAGGCTGCATATGTTTCCTAGCTAGCATAACCTCAGGAGTAGCAATTACTCAATAAGGGGTACTCCACTAGCTACTCAACAGGCATATTTTTGATCAAACCTGTGAGTTAACATGGGATGCCCCCTTGATGACAACATAACCTTCATTTGACCAAGGTATCTTTGATTTGAGGAGTACTAGTTGAGTACCCTACATTGAGTAATTACTACCCCTAAGGTTCTGCTAGCTAGGAACATATATAACTTGGATTTTGCCTAAATGTAACTTGGATTTTACCATTCCCTAAATTTGGATATGCATATATATATATATATATATATATATATATATATATATATATATATATATATATATATATATATAAATTTAATGAATGGAGTAAAACGCATATGTTAACTGCATACTTTTATTTGCAACATATGTTTCGAAGATTACAAATTATACCTTCCATAGGAATCGGCGATGTTAAAAATGTTATCTTCTCTTCGGGGAAATGCATGGGAACCAGCTTAAACGTAAGACATTATATATATATGGTATGATTTGCAGTAAATAGGAAGACTAAATTTTCCATGAAGTTTTGGATGAAGTATTCATCGTATTTCTTTTGATGAATTGTAAATAAGAAAAGGACTTTGATTTAAAAAAAAAAAAAAGAACAGTGTGAACCATAAGAAACTATTTTTAATTTTAATCTAAAGCAATTTGAAGGTTATAACCTCCTGACAGAACAAGTAGGTTCAACATGCAAAGTATGAAGATTTTAACCTAGTTGAAAGTCATTTGGCCTCTGTGCAATCTGAACCACACATACTCTCTCAGTCAAATTGTTTACTCTTTTACTCTTGTACTTGTTTCAGTCATTTGACTGTGGCCATGCTGGAGCACCACCTTTAGTCGAGAAAATCAACCCCAGGATTTATTCTTTGTAAGCCTAGTACTTATTCTATCGGTCTCTTTTTGCCGAACAGCTAAGTTACAGAGGCGTAAACGCACCAGCATCAGTTGTCAAGCGATGTTGGGGGAACAAACACAGACACACAAACACACACACACACACACACACATATATATATTTACATATATACGATGGGCTTCTTTCAGTTTCTGTCTACCAAATCTACTCACAAGGCTTTGGTCGGCCCGAGGCTATAGTAGAAGACACTTGCCCAAAGTGCCACACAGTGGGACTGAACCTGGAACCATGTGGTTGGTAAGCAAGCTACTTACCACACAGCCACTCCTGTGCCTTACATATATAAAAATTTAGAAATAGTTTCTAATTCATATGCTATGTGGTATATAACTAAAGTCTGACCAATGGAAGAAACTGAAGAGCCTTGATGTAATCTAGGATTTTCTTTTAATATTTATTGACTTCAGTTGAATTACTGTGTAACATGATTTTTGCCTTTGGGTAGCAACTGTTATTTTCTATTTGCTTACCCCTAGAAAGTATGAATAAGGACTAATATTTGCATTTGTTACATTTATTCAAACCCCAAAGAATCTCTCTCAACACATAGCTATGATGCTTCTCCACTACATCTGCTCATGATCAGAGATGCACATATTGTCAGCCTCTAAGGGATATGCTCAAGTAGTAAAGGTCAAGCAACTGACAACCAAGTCTGTGATTTTGAGCAGAATATTTGCTTTAATGGTATTTCTGTCTCAGCAACCCAGTGCTGAATTTATCCAAAATATAATGGAAAATAGGTCAGTTTCAAAACATTGATGTCCAGGTCACAAAAGCAAGTAGAAAATAACACTTAGTGGCCATATACAGTGTATATTCTAAATCAGCTTTGACCAAAATTAAAGTCAAAACTGGCACAATGAATTATTACATATGCTATCACTAGCATGCTGTCCAACTGCTGTTCTGTGCTTACCAGGAATTTTCCTAATGAGTATCTACTTACTTAGCATTCTATACTTGCTTATTATTCAAATTTTACTTAACAGTTGTTCAACTGCTGGTTCAGGAATATTTCATTTAGACTACAATTCTGAGTTGTATTATCTCTATTGTATAGTATGTTCTCTCAGAAAAGTAGAACATATGAGTTTCAATTCTGCAGGCTAATACAAGCAAAATAAACAGAGGTCTTTTATAAATTTTATAAACTAGTTACTTATTCAATATTCATTTCTCTTCATAACACATAAATTTATTCTATTTTATGAACTTTATTCAATTGATTTTTCCAAACACAGATATTCACCAGTCTTGCTGGATTCTGGTATTTTACTTTGCTCTTATTGTCATGAAAGATTTAGAATCTTGACCTGTAATTCATATACTTGATTTTGTGGCTTAATCTGGTGTCATTTATTTTGTGGGGGTCACAAACTACCTTTTTTCCTTTTCATTTATCGTATTCAAAATTGCTCCTCAGAATGAATTCATCTTCTTTTTCCCTGGCAATATTTTTCTAATTTGATAAATAAATAATTGATCCTGAATTGAGGAGTTAAAATATCTGACACTCCTCACTTGTGATCTCTTTAAAACCAACACGCTGTTTTTATTTACCTCAATGAGATCTTATTACAATTACAAGTGAGTCTGCTATGAATCTGGTTAAAGCAAATCTAGATGACTCAGTCTTCAGCAGTATCACAATAATAATTAAACCCAAAAAAGATATGCTTCTTTTTTAATATGGTTAATCTAATTTTTAAGTTAGGTTCACCAATATGTTGTATTGTTGGCACTCCATCGCTTACGACGTCGAGGGTTCCAGTCGATCCGATCAACGGAACAGCCTGCTCGTGAAATTAACATGCAAGTGGATGAGCACTCCACAGACACATGTACCCTTAACGTAGTTCGGGAATATTCAGCGTGACACAGTGTGACAAGGCTGACCCTTTGAATTACAGGCACAACAGAAACAGGAAGTAAGAGTGAGAGAAAGTTGTGATGAAAGAGTACAGCAGGGTTCGCTACCATCCCCTCCCGGAGCCTTGTGGAGCTTTAGGTGTTTTCGCTCAATAAACACTCACAACGCCCGGTCTGGGAATCGAAACCGTGATCCTATGACCACGAGTCCGCTGCCCTAACCACTGGGCCATTGTGCCTCCACTCACCAATATGACATGAATGAAAGACAAAATTACTAAATCCCTTTAAATTCAATATTTATTCTCTTGTTTTCAAAATTAAATGAATAGCAGAATATTTCATAAGAAATGCAGTCGTGAAAGGTTTACACAACTCCTTAAACAAGAAATATTAACAAAGTTATATAGCGGTGTAAGATAACATCTTAAAGTTTGTTACAACAGAATGAAATACAGAAACCAGAATACTAAATAGCTGCATACATACATGTATGTATGTAAGGTGAAGATATGAAGGAGAAAGAGTGAATTTGATAAGAAGTGGACAAAGATAAAAAGGAAAGTGACAAAGAGATTAGTAAATAGTGGGGGGAGGGGTAAACTTAATGAAAGAGAAAAAGCACTACCATAGCCATGATAGATGTTGTGGATGAGGACCTATGTCAAGATGGCATTATACAGAGCCAAAATCCTCTCCAGCATTAGAAATATCTTAACATTACTGACAAAGATTTACTTAAAATGTTTGGTAAATCCTTGTCAGTAATGTTACATAGATATTTTTAAGGTTGGAGAGAACACTGGCTCTGTATAATGCCATATCGACGTAGATTCCCACCCGTAGCATCTATCTTGGCTATAGTAATGCTTTTTCTCTTTTATTATTATTAATGTGAGCTGGCAGAATTGTTAGCACACCAGACAAAATGCTTAGTGACATTTCATTTGGCTCTTCACATTCTGTCTTCAAATATTGCTGAGCTCAGCTTTGCCTTTCATCTTTTCAGGGTCAATGGAATAAAGTTCTGGTCAAGTACTTGGGTCAACGTAACCAACCAACCAACCCCCTCCCCTCAAAATTGCTGTCCTTGTGCCAAAATTAGAAAGAATTATTATAAAGTTGGTGAGTTGGCAGAATTGTTACTATGTCAGATAAAATGCCTAGCAGCATTTCTTCCAGCTCTTTACAGTCTGAGTTCAAATGCCGCCAAGGTCAACTTTGCCTTTCATTCTTTCAGGGTCAATAGAATAAAGTGCTAAGATCAGTACCAAGATAATTTCTTGGCTGAAAAGTTGGCTGCTCCTGTCTATGACAGTATACAGCAATTATCTTATACAATTGACTTTCTGTCTATTCTATTTAGCTGGAATTTTCTTATCAAAGACAGAACTAGAAGAAATTCTTAATTTTTTATTTTTTATTTTTTTCCAATTCAAAGACTAGTCTACAAAGGTAGCTAAGTTAGCAAGCAGGAAAAATAACTATTTAAACAAAAACATTAGAAACAACAACTGCAAAACAAAACAGAGAGAGAGAGAGAGAGAGAGAGAGCTGCACTCAGTAATGCAGAAAAGCATGTAATAAAAATAAGACTACTAAGAAATAGTGATAATGATCATGATGGTGATGGTGATCATGAAGATAAGTAGGTGCAGAAGGAGACCTTAGAGTTCAACTGATACTTATATCTATGTTGAAATGATGAGAAGGAAGTCAACCTCGGTCTTATTTGGACTCAGGATATAAAAATAGGGAGGAAATGCTGCTATGCATTTTGTTTGACATGTTAAATAGTTTCAAATGTTGGCACATGGCTAGCAGTTTTAAGAGGAAGGGGTTAGTTGATTACATCAGCCCCCCAATACTTAACAGACAGTTTATTTTATCAATCCTGAAAGGATGAAAGCAAAGTCAATCTCAGCAAGATTTCAACTCAGAATGTAAAAACCCAGGACTAATGCCATAAAGCATTTTTTTCTGACCTGCTAATGATTCTGCCAAATCACTAATAATAATAATAATAATAATAATAATAATAATTCTTTCGTTTATTGGTCACACTGACCCATATATACCTGATGTTTAATAAAAAGCATTTACGGTATATTTAGAGATGTACAAATATAGTAATATAAAACTGAAGGATACTAAACATTATTCACGTGTACATGTGTGTGCATGTATGTATGTATATATATATATATATATATATATATATATATATATATATATATATATGTATATAAAGAATAATAATAAATGGAGCAAAACGCATATAATCAATAATTTCCTTTAATTTCTACACATGTTTCAAAAATTATGTGCACTCTACTCCAAAGAAGTGAGAGATGCTGGTATATACACATGTAGTGACAGGTGAAATACCTCTAAGCATTTCGTCTGGCGTGCTAATGATTCTACCAGCTCATCGCCTTAATAATAATAATGATAATAATAATAATAATAATAATAATAATAATAATAATAATAGTAATAATAATAATAATAATAATAATAATAATAATCACAGTAGTTGTAGGGGCATTGGGAACACTTAGCAACCAGGTTTGAGAAATTTATTAGAGGAACTGGGATTGACATGAGGGTAGAACATGGGATTGACATGAGAGTAGAACATGCTCAGAAACCTACTTTACTGGGGACAGCTAGGATTTTGAGATTGGCACTCAGATGTTAAGCGTTGAAGAAAGAGATCCTGTAAGACCCTTGACAACAGGTTGTTGTCAGCTCTTACAGAATTAGTCAGAGCAAGTGGAATTAAGAGCTCTGAGAAGTGAAATGACAAAATAATTATAATAATAATAATGGTTTCAAATTTTGCCACAAGGATAGCAATTTCAGGGGAGGGAGTGAGTCAATTACATCGACCCCAGTCTTCAACTGGTACTTATTTTATCAACCCTGAAAGAATGGAAGGTAAAGCTGAACTTGGCAGAAATACCGCTCGACATTTCACCCAGTGTGCTAACGATTCTGCCAGCTCGCTGTTTTAATAATAATAATAATAATAATAATAATGATAATAATAATAATAGAAATGGAAGAAAATTTGAAGAAAGAAGAAAAAAAAAACATAATAATAATAACACACAGATAGAGAAATTAAGGCCAATAAACTAGATATAGTTGTCAAAGATCATGAAGGAAAAAAAATGCTTTCTAATTGATGTATCAATACCAGCAGATGACAACGTTTCCCTAAAAGAAATGGAGAAACTTTCAAAATACAAAGACCTGGAAATAGAGGTAACTTGAATGTGGAATCTAAAAACAGAAACAATTCCTATCATAGTAGGTGCCTTAGGTATAATAAAAAAATATTCAGACAAATACATAACAAAAACACCAGGACTTACAAATATATATAACATACAAAAAATTGCACTACTGGGCACTGCACACATCCTACGCAAAACACTTTCAATACAGTAACCATAAGAGCATCACAGCAAACCACAGCACATACCCAAGGCGCACAGAGCTGTGCTCGGTAGTGAAGTGAAAGCACGTTATAAAAATAAAACTACTAAATAATAATGATAATAATAATAATAAGCTCTTGTATTTACCACATAAGTAAGAATGGTGGAAGGACATTACAGAAATGTTTGCAAATCTGTAGATCAATTGAAGAACAAAAAGAAGACAAAGATGAAAATGAAATAAAAATAAAAATGTATAAAATATAAAGATATATAATGTTTGTATCCCAAAAGTAGGACAGCCAGCCACCTAGGGCTAATTAGGTCACTCTATAAATCTCCAAATACCCTTCAATAATGAGGTACCTTCCTCAGACTATGAAATTATTAATGTAAACAGAGCATGAAACCATCTAGTCACATCTAACTCCTAACTCTTAACTATCTTTCAGTAAACATATTTACTAAGAAAGCAGCACTTCCTTCTCCACCTTACACCTTACTTTAACATTCAGATTACTCTTTCGAATATAAAGCGTATTTATTCACATAGTTTTGAATTAATCATGCATTATCTTGTAGCTATGAGATTTTGATGAAGAAAGTGTTAATTTTCAGGATGATATTGTAGGGTTGGGGGTGAAAGGACAGATTTGGCCAGTTTGAACAAAAAACAGGTAGAATATTTTGACTGGATATGGCTGGTTTAAATTCTAAAGGGCTAATGATGCTTGAAACAGTTGATGTGTGTTTGGCTGTAAAAAGAAAGCCATGTTCTCAGCCCGCACAGTCTTGTCCATCAAGCTGCCTTCTTTGCCACATCTACTAGTCAGAAGAAAACTATCTGTCTTTTCGCTTTTTTGCCAGAGAATGGTAGCAGAATGAGCATTATGATGGACATGGCAGTCAGCCAGATAAATCAGTTCAATGTAAGATAACAAGTGTTTGATATAACTACAAGGCTTCTATATAGACTAGGTGAAAACACCCTTCCTGTTACAGAGTACTTTGGTTGGAATTGAAATTAAGATTAATTTATTTCTGAAGTTGTTCCTATTTTTTTCAGGATTATATATATGGGAGTAGCCATACCATCACTCCTAAAAATCCTCATCCTCTTTGATGCTGCTTTTAATGCTGAAACAATTTTCTTTCATTCCAAATGTTTTACCCACAAGAAGTTTAAGCCATTCTAACTAGCCTATCAGATAAACTTGACCTGTAGCTGCAGGTCATCTCTTAGTCATATAATTAGTTGTCTGATTAATCTGTTGTTGATTCACTGGCTGACTGACTGGTTAATTTTGCAGTCTGTTTTCAGCACCATAACAAGATATATTGCTTCATCCAAAATGTCTTAATGCTTGTGTAATGTTGTTGTAGTGCTACAAACTTGTGTGTTCTACCTCACATATCAGAAAAGTTTTATAATTATCATCATCACTGTCATCATAATCATCATCCACATCAAAGTGAATAACTTCAACATGTCTTAAAACCCTACCAGGTATGCTAAATGGTTACTGCAACCAACAGGTACCAAACTGTCAAAGTTTTCTGGGAATAATTCCAAGGCTGGTGTATGCATTTATGAGTATTCGCATGAATGCACAAATATATGTGTAACACATATGTACTTGTGTGTGAGTGTATACAAGCATGTAATTATAATATGTATGAATTTATATTTATATGTGCGTGTGTATGCACACATGTATTTATACATACATGTATATGCATATATATATAATATGCTTGTATCTATGTGTGTATATATATATATATATATATATATATATATATATATATATATATAATAATAATAATAATAATAATAATAATATTAGGGACAAAATCCAAAATTACAGGTAAAAACTCAATTAAAATCAATTTATAAAAAATTAAAATTAAATTAAGCTTTAGAGAGTAAAATATATATAAATATATAGTTTTAGGGAAAAGAACCGAAGTTCATGAACTCATCGATGAAAATCCACTATCACATATAGAAAAATTAATAATTAAAAGCACAATAAATGAGTATAATATAATACAAAGTAAATATCATAAGATAAAGATAATGATAATAGTTATTATAATTATAACTATTAATATTATCTTTATCTTATATTTACTTTGTATTATATTATACTCATTTATTGTGCTTTTAATTATTAATTTTTCTATATGTGACAGTGGATTTTCATCGATGAGTTCATGAACCTTGGTTCTTTTCCCTAAAACTATATGTTTATATATATATATATATATATATATATATATATATATATATATACACACACACACACACATACACATACACATGCATATTAATGTGTATATAGGGAGAAACATCTATTTATATGTCAGTCATGGCATGGATCAGTCCTTCAACATAGACAAATATGTTTATATCAAATACAATGCAACATAGTATATATATATATATATATATATATATATATATATATATATATATATATATAAGCTAACATTGAGAACGAGTGCTTAACACAGCATTGGTGGATAAATATTCTTTATTTGTAGGTTAACAAGGCTACCAATGGTTTTATGCGAAGTGATCTTCCCATTTGTTCAAGCGTGCCGCATGAAAATGTTGGTACTCATCTCCATTGCATACTCATGGTTCAGTTGTTGTACCCTCCAACCTTTTTCAGGTGCCTGTTGTCATCACCATCATCATTATTTAACATCCATTGTCCATACTGGCATGGGTTGGATGGTTTGACTGGGCTGGATTGCTGGAAGGCTGCACCAGACTCCAGTCTGATTTGACATGGTCTTCTACAGCTGGATGTCCTTCCTAACACCAATTACTCTGAAAGCGTAATAGGTGTGTTTACGTGCCATTTGCATGGGTGCCATTTGCATGACACTTAAGGATGATGATGATGCAAATATATTCTGAGATATAGTCTCCCATTGGAGGAAAATTCCAAATGCTACATTTTGTATTATATTCTTGTATAATATTCTATGTGTATATATGAGTGTGCGTGTGTATACACACACACACACACAGAGGCATGTACAC